>NC_056731.1:87464767-87622267 GCF_019279795.1 Protopterus annectens
CTGCCCCTATAGTGCCTTTTTTAGGTGCTGTTCCAAAGACCAAATTACTACTGTAACAGCTACGAATAAATACAATCTGATGGTCATGCTGCTCAAGGCTAGAAGTCTAAATCTCAAGATGCACTTGCTCGAAGCACTCCTCAAAAAAGGAGAACATCAACATTTATGCTGTAATGGAGACCTGGTTTAAAGTAGCAGAAAGTACCCCTGCACTACCAGGCTATAACTCATTCCAAACCTTTCGGACCCAGAACATGGAATGAAGCTCCAAAGGCTGTGGTGTCTTCATATTCATAAAGGATATGCACATCTCCAGACTAGTAGCCCAGCATAACACATCTGAGATACTCCAGATACAACTAACATTGGGTAAGATGGTGGTTCAGGTCGTAGCCTGCTATAGGTCCCCAACAATGT
This sequence comes from Protopterus annectens, assembly GCF_019279795.1. Lineage (NCBI taxonomy): Eukaryota > Metazoa > Chordata > Ceratodontiformes > Protopteridae > Protopterus > Protopterus annectens. Next base: position 87,465,185 of record NC_056731.1, read on the forward strand.
CCCAAGACTCTCACTCCACATTCCTAAGCACCATGGAAATTATTAAGATCCAACCCAACACTGTCATACTAGGTGACGTCTCCTACCCCCCATCAATTGTGAAAACTACCCATGCACCAATGCACTGGCCCAATGCTTCCTGGAATTCATCAATTCCAATGCCCAGGACCAGCTCATTCTTACCCCCACTAGAGGAAGCAACATCCTTGACCTGGTTATTACTAACATGGGCAACCATTGCTCTATGCCAGTAGTCAATTCCTCCCTGGTTAGACCCAGACACAAACTAATTACCATGGAAATCCACATCTCACCCACACAACCAGCAAAGGTAACCACCATGAAAAACTTCTCCAAAGCTGACTTTGGACTCCTACAAACAGAGGTGGCTAACTTCACAGCACTCATGCCAATGGAAAATAGATGCATGGCTTCCAAATCATACACCAATGCACTATACGAACATGTACATAAATGCATGAAACTAGCCATGCCCAACAGAACCAAGATGCTCTCCTCCAAAAAAAGGAACCAATCTGGTGGTCCCTTGCCATTAATAAACTCTACAACAGAAGGAAGAAACTGTTGCATAAAAAGGTGAAGTCCCAAGACTGGAAAAATTCCCTTATCAGCCTCAACAAAAAGTTGAGATCCCTCATCAAAACCTCGAAAGCAAGCTATGAGGGCAGAATTACTGCAGACACTAAAAACAATCACAAAGCCTTCTATATTTATGTCAAGAATCTCCACGGCACTACACAGATTTTTCTCTAAGTTACTGGACAATGGCACCTCCTATAATGAGCCAACAGATATTGCCAACATACTTTTCCACAGATTCAGTGCCAGCTTTACCCCTATCCCCCCCCCCCAAAGGACCAATCTCAATACCAGAAGAATACAGGCACCCAGCACTACTGCAGCACAGGTTAAAGCTGCATTGTCCAATGCTAAGAATACAGCTTCCATGAGACCCAACAATATCCCTGGCTGTGTTTTACATGAATTACAAAGTGAGCAGACACCACATCTGTGTGCCCTGTTCACTCACAGCCTCACCTCAGGTTTTGTCCCTAACGAATGGTACACTGCTACAGTCATCCCTCTCCATAAAGGAGGAGCGATTTCAGAACCTGGAAATTATGCCCCATTAGCCTGATGAGGCTGACATGTAAGGAGCACATAATCATGGATCTAATTAACAAAGATATAGGGTATCTCCAAACTGTAGATCCCACGCAATTTGGTTTTGTGAAAAGTAGCTCATGCCTGTTAAACCTGGTTGACTTCTTTCAGTTAGTCACCAGAGCTGTGGATGAAGGTAAAGCAGTTCATACAGCCTAATGTGATCTGGCCAAGGCCTTTGATACTATTCCTCACTCAGGAATTATTGATAAACTCACCAAACTAAGCATCAACCCCTATATCATTGGGTGGGTTGCAAACTGGATCACAGATAGAACCCACAGTGTGAAAGTAGCAGACTCCAAGATAGCTGCCAGCCTGTCATGAGTGGAGACCCACAGGGATTGGTCCTGGGTCCCCTCCTATTTGGCATCTACTTCTCAGACGTCCAGGCCAACAGAGAGGGACTCTGGCTGACCAAGTTCAATGACGACTGCAAACTGGGAGCCATTATTAACTCCCCAAGTGAAATAGCCATCCTACAGAAAGACCTCACTAAGAACAGTGACTGATGTCGAAACCATGGCCTTAAGCTTAACACCAAAAATTGTGTCATCATTCCTTTTGGGAAAAACTCAGTTCACGCTAATTACCACATTGATGGGAGCCCACTGGACACTGAAGGCGTTATGAGATCTGGGGACACAGGTTGACAGCAACATCTCCTTTGACCACCACATTGCTATTGTGATCAGGAAGTCCTTCTGTGCAGCACATCTCATTACCAAGGTTTTTGCATCCTGGAAGAAAGAGGTAATCATTTTTCTCTCTACTCTTCCCTCATGAGATCAATCATAGAGGATAATGCCTCGTTTGGCATGTACCTCACTAGACACCTGCAACAACTGGAGAGGCCACAAAAATACCTCATGATGAGGATCCTAGGCCTTGAACACATCTCCTGCACAGACAGACTCAAAAACTCCAGCTATTCTCTGTCTCATATCATCTCCTAAGAGGCGATCTCTGCTTGATTTACAAAACCATGTCTGACCCAGTTCTGTTAGAAATGCTACATCTAAAGAAATCCAAATCCCTCTGCACCACATGCTCCAGAGACCTCAATCTCATTACCACAATCAACAGAACATGCTGAAGGGACAGGTTCATAACCCAGAGACTGCCCATGCTCTGGAATAGACTTCTCATACATGTCAAGCAGAGGACCTTGCTGTCCCACTTCAACAGAAATCTTGATGAGTGGATGGGAAATAGAAAGTTCTCCCCGGGGATCACTCCAGTGGCTCTACTTGATAGAGGCACTGCGAACTAATGTTGGGTGGCATAATGCCAGGGCACTTATTTGGGCTAGGCTTGTAAAGGCTCCATTAGCCTAGTACACACCTATGACCCTATGTACCTGAGTTGTCTAAGAATCATAGTTTTTTTCCAAAAATGAACCACTATCTTGGGGTCCTTTAATTTATTGCCATCTTACTTTTTCTGTACATAGACAATAGACCAATTCTTCCTTACCCTATCCATTTCTGCTGCCAATATCTAGAAAATCTAATTTCTCTTATATTTTTGATACTCAGCATTTCTTAATATCTAACTCTGTTACTCCCTTTTTTCCAGTATTAAGCATCTTTATCCATTTGCCCTTTAGGAGATAGTTTTCCGGATTTTTTTTCAGTATTCTTTTCAGTCTGTTCTTGAGCCAAGCATTCTTCTAGATATAGTACTACAATAATTCCTTTTGGGATAACTAAAATATTGTTCAGATAAATATAATTGAAAACTATCTGTTAATAGCTTGCATAGAATATAATAAGGTCTGCGGTGGGAGTTATGGATGCTTTTAAGGTCTAGGTGGGATTACATCAAGGATCAGCTCTGAGGCCTTTCTTATTTGCAGTGGTGATGGACAGGTTGACAGACAAGATCAGACAGGAGTCCCCGTGGACTATGATGTTTGCAGATGACATTGTGATCTGCAGTGAGAGTAGGGAACAGATGGAGGAGACCCAGCAGAGGTGGAGATATGCTCTAGAGAAGAGGAATGAAGGTCAGCAGGACTAAGACAGAACATATGTGTGTGAATGAGAGGGAGGATAGAGGAATGGTGAGGATGCAAGGAGTAGAGGTGGTGAAGGTGGATGAGTTTAAATACTTGGGACCAACAGTTCAGAGTAATTGTGAATGTGGAAGAGAGGGGAAGAAGAGAGTACAGGCAGGATGGAGTGGGTGGAGAAGAGTGTCAGAAGTGATTTGTGACAGACGAGTACCTGTAAGAGTGAAAGGGAAGGTCTACAAGAGGGTAGTAAGACCAGCTATGTTATATGGGTTGGAGATAGTGACATTGACAAAAAGGCAGGAGTTTGAGCTGGATGTCGCAGACTTAAAGATGTTAAGATTTGCACTGGGTGTGACGAGGGTGGACAGGATCAGGAATAAGTATATTAGAGGGTCAGCCCATGTTGGAAGGTTTAGAGACAAAGCCAGAGAGGCAAGATTATGTTTGTTTGAACATGTGCTGAGGAGGGATGCTGAGTATATTGGGAAAAAGATGCTACGGATGAAGCTACCAGGTAACAGGAAAAGAGGAAGGCCTAAGATAAGGTTTATGGATGTGGTGAGAGAGGACATGCAGGTGGTTGGTGTGACAGAGCAAGATGCAAAGGACAAGAAGAAATGGAAACAGATGATCCGCTGTGGTGACCCCTAACGGGAGCAGCCGAAAGAAGAAGGAGAAGAGAATATAATGAAGCAAATGACATATCTGAATATGTTTACTGAAAATATTCTTTTTAATTTGTATGTCGGTAAATTAATATTAATTCTACTGTACATTATTCATGCATTGAAATACACTGGCTGAGAGTTCAGAAAGGATCTGATAAAAATCTGAAGAAAAGAACACACTGTGAACAAGCACCAACACTTCACTCAGCTCGATGAAGAAATAAATGTAAAAAGCCATTCTTATTCACTTTAATACCAAAACAAAACAAAATAAAATTAAGCGCTTTTCATTCGGGAAATATCCAAACTTCTTCAGATGTAGAGCAAGAACAAAAACAGTCAGCCCAGCAAAAATCCACTCTATATCATGAAGAGTTAATTGATTAATTGCCTGCAAGTGGATCACAGCACTCATTTAAAATTACACTTCACAGTTGCATTCTTTACAAACATCACGACACAATAGAAATTGTTACTTTTGCTAAGAATAAATATAAATATATGTGCATATGTAATAAAACTAACACCCATCTCTGACCTAATTAATATGCAGTATTATGAAAACATAATCTATACAAAGCAAGGTATATAAAAGCATAGTATAAAAAATTGTTAATTCATGACTTCATTATATCATATCCATACTTTGTCAATAAAATAAAATGTGCACCCAGGATTCTCTTACTTTTTGGCATTCCCAAGATCCACAAGGGGACCTCGGATCCACCTATGCACCAACTTTTGGATGCCAGGCAGTCCATTACCTACCCATTTGCAAAGTAGTGGATTTCATCCTTAAGAAATTTGTCAGCAAGGAGACCCAGATTTGCCGGGATTCATGGTCCTTTTTGGAATAAGTTAATGCCTTGGCATACAAAGAGGAAAATAATTTCCTAACAGTGGATGTTTGCGATCTCTACTCATCCATCCCCCAGGATATAGGTACAGAATGGGTACTAGAATTTATCAGGTCTAGGAGAGCTACAGAAAATGTGTTACGTCTCATTGAGGACCTTTTGGGGATCATCTTGAAAAACAATTACATTCTGTTTAATGACAAGTTTTACCTCCAAAGGATAGGAGTGGCAGTGGGGTCCCCTTGTGGAGCCAGTTTTGTGAATTTGGTTATGGCCTCTTGGGAATCAAACCATGTATTTACTAGTCAGTGGATGAAAAACAATGCTTTTTATACTAGATTCCTGGACGATATTTTTATGATTATTGATGGTGATATGACCTTGGCTACCAGTATTGTTGATTTTTTCAATAGTTCGGTTGAGTTTCTGAGGTTTACCAAGGATTATCAGGAATCTTCAGTCCATTACTTGGATGTGGAACTTACAAAAATATTCAGGAATCAAAATACACTGCAAAGATTTATAGAAAGAGTACTTATTCAAACTCTTTTTTTGCATTTCTCTAGTGCACATCCTTTACAACAGAAAAAATCTGTTGGTAAGGGACAATTGGTTCGAGCAGCTCGGATGGTTTCTGGTGAAGTTGAGTTTCAACAGGAATGTTTAAATCTTAGGAATATGTTCTTTAACAGGGGTTATCCTTCCAAATTTTTGGTTGGCATTATAAATGAAGTCCAGTTAAAAAGGTGCCAAGGTGTATACAAGCCTATTTTGAATAACTGTCCTATAAATGAATCATTTAATATAGGCACCTTGAGTCCTCCCCTTACAGATGTGGTCAATGAACTAGGGGAAGGAAGGAATCATCAGAACAGGACCTTCTCAATTTCATTTGTTTTTACATACAGCCCTGAGGCTGAGGAGATTAGGTCAATAGTTAAAAAATACTGGCATCTCTTCTCAGTGGATAAGGAGATCTCTGCTAAATTGGGCGTATGTCTGACTATTACATATAGGAAGGGACAGAACCTAAAGAAGTTGATGGAAACTACCATAAAACCATCCAATAGGCACGTAGGAATGTACAGGTGTGATGCATGCAGATATTGTATTTATATTGAAACAGGTGAAAATTTTCGAGTGAGGAAGTTCAATTTTTATACTAAAGGCAAGTTCAATTGTAATTCCAGGTCAGTGGTACACCTTGCACAGTGCAATGCCTGTCTGGCTTTCTACATCGGTAAGACCGCTCGTAGATTGCGTGACAGGATTTACGAGCACATCTATGCTATTGGTAAACAAAAACTAGATAATGCTCTAGCTAGACACTGTAAAGATAACCACGGCCATGGTTTTAAATTTAGAGTCATAACACAGGTAGTTGCACATGAGAATGTGAGGAATTTAGATAGTAACATTGTTAAGTTACACCTCGAAGAACATGAATTGAAATGGCAGTTGTTACTAAACTCCTGTGCCCCCCCCCCATACCTCTCAACCTGGAAACATCAAAAATCTGGACAAGGCCCATGAAAAATAGGTACAAATCTGTACGCTGTTTAACATAAAATTTGCATACATGATTATGTAACCCCGCCCCTCCAATGGAATTGTGGGATACCAACTTTCAAATGCAAACCGAAGAGCAGACAACCAAAATATGGCACCAGAGTCCCCCTGCAGCCATTCCAGTGTCCCATTACCTGGCTATTTTGCCCCATTTACCATAAACACCAATGTGTGCATACTGTTTTACTTCTACAATGATTTGGATTTTATTTTTACATAGCACAATGCACAAACACCAATAGACATCTGTTAAAGCAATACTGTCTCACAATGAAAATAGAATTGGTATTGAAACTTCTCTGCTCTTGCATTCCTGTTGTCACTTATCTTTTCCAGTTATCTTTGAGATTCTTTCAACTGCAAAGTGTTGGGGAAGCATCCTATCACAACTATTCATAGGTTCATAGATTAGTACCAAGCTAACTGCCACTGTGGGCCATTTTAAGCCTAACCAATTATCTCATCTGAGAATCAAACCCTGCACCTTGTGTCTGTAATGTAAACACCTATTTCCTGTGCGAATGCTGTGAAATACACTGAATTTCAAAGACAGATGCTTCACCAGTGAGCAAGCAGTAATCAGATCATTCCCCAAAATTAGACATCTTTCTGAATGAGCATGTTCTCAACCCTCCACATTTTTATTCATAAACAGCTGACAAAGCTACCTTGCAGTATGCATTCCCATCTCAGAATTCACTTACTTGTGGCACTGGCACTATAACACTGGGGATATTGGTCTCCAAATGTCAATTCAAGGCACTGCTGGGTGCCTGTCTACTTGTAATCAGCAGCACACAAAATAAGGAAATCTGCCTTCACTTTTAAACTCCTATTAGGTTCTTCTTTAAAAATAAATAAAGGCAAAACTATCACTATCATAGTATCGTTCTACATTTAAGTTCCAATTTGTTCTACCCTGTAGACCAGCTTCCTAGACAATGCCCTATCAATGTTAACCTGTGGATACTCATTTCCCTTACTGTCAAGCACTACCACCTCTTGACAATGTTTGCCAAGTGATAGTGATGTTCATATAATGATGGATACATTTTTGAAAGGGAAATGATGTAAGAGCAAAAGTCCCTGTAATCCAAAAGTCATCTACCTCCATAAATCTAATCGGCATATAGACAAAACCAGAAAGCTGACAAACTCCAAAGAAAACTATTTGAAGACAAGCACACAAAAAATACAAACACAATAAATATTTTAAACAAGAAACTATGTTGCCCCTGCACCACCACATGGGAAGTTTTACAAATCCATTAAATGCTACTTGCAAACACAGCTTGCTGCAATATTTAATTAAAACTACAAATTCAGTTCAGGGGTAAAATCAGAGAATGTTACAGCTACGTTTTAACATTCAGCTCTGTTATCTGCCAATGCCAGAATCTAAGCTAAAACTGTAAAACGGCATAAAAGATCTCAGCAGGACTCGGAGTTAGAGCTGAGAGATAATTTTAACAGCTTATTAAATATCAAAATCCACAGTGATGCTTACTCACAAAGAAGTACCGCCAGTAGAGTGGATTCTGGATGTGTAGAATGTGTGAGCATGGAATTTGAGATGCTGGTCATATTGCCTAATACATGTCTGCCAGAATCAAAATATGACACAGAGGTGGAATTTCATGAGGAGAAAAAATATGCTTCTCATGGAAAGGGCTACGATTACCAGAATTTCTTTTAAACTTTATTTCAGACATTCTTGAAAATCCTTATACTCAGTGCTTCAAGAGTAAAAGTTTAGGAGTACCATAATTCCTTTTAGATTGTGACTTTCAGATAATGGGTTAAGGCCATTATCATTCTTTTCAATGCACCCTTCATATAAGGAAACTGCCATCATTCCTTCTAAACTGTACCTCTCAGATAAGTGTTTAGCACAGCGGCTGTTACTTTTAAACTGTTCCTCTCACATAAGATGGTGGGGTTATCATTATTATTTTTAAATTGTACATATTAGAAAAAGAATTAGGACCCCCAGCATTCTTTTTAGATTGTGTCTTTCAGTAAAGGAGTAATGACCATCAGAATTCCTTAGAATCTGTGCTTATCAGTTAGGGAGTTATCCACACCTCTCAACTCAACTATAAAGAATCAACCTCTCAACTATAAAGAACTCTGCAGAATGTCCACATGTTTGTGCCATATATTGTTTCTCATGATATTTGTGTTTTTTCTGACAAATCATTTTAGATTACAGTCAATAAATCTAACAGTCATTTGATTTTTCAGACTTCATATCCTTTAGAAAATGATTGCAAATTTAAAACCTGTTCTCATAGCTACTGTCTAGGTTTGTTAAGAAATCTGTACCTGAATTTTGGCCCTTGTCTCTGTCCCCATCTCCGATTCTGGTGCTAAGATGTCCAGAGGTATGGTTAACATAACCAGCATTCCTTAGAACTCACTCCTCTCAAATAAAATGAATAAAACTACTACCAATCCTTTAAAACTGTGCCTTTCAAATCAAGTGTTAGAACTACCATCCATCCTTACAGATCGTATCAGTCAGATATCAGGTAAGAATTTTCCTTATCACTTTGCACGCCATATGTCAGATAAGGATAAGGGTTTAAAACTAAACGTTTAAAACAGTGTCTTTCAAATAACATATGGCTCAGCACATACCTTTAAATTGGTATTTCTCAAGTAAGAGGGGTAGGTCTCTATCTTTACCTGCTGTACACTGTGTCTCTCAGATAAGTGGCTTGGCAGCCCACCTGCAAAACGCCTCTTCAGTCTTCATCCTGTACCATAGAAAAAGTTCTGATTAACGGCAACGCATCAACGAAAAACACCTTAAGCTCCTGCTCCACATAAAACGACAGGCTCCACGAGTCGCGACGAAAACAGCAGCAGCATAACTTCATTTCAGCCCAGCCAGCATTTTAAACAGAAGCCCGCTTAAACAGTCCAGCCGGAAATGTGAGCAGAGCTCAATTCCGATACGCTGGTAGCAAGGACGGCGCTGACGTCATCGCGCACGTGATGACGTCAGCGAAATAGCGCGAAATGTAAAAATAAACTGGAAATAAATCGGAAATGATGGGGTGTCACTTGGGAATCGTGGCACCCCATCATTTGGACCCCAAAACTCGGTAAAAACCGAGTAATTCGGGACGGTTGGGAGGTCTGCCCCCCCCCCCCCCAGGTATCAATGAAATTTATTCTTTAACAAGTATATTAAAATTAAAAAGCTTGCTTAGGTAAAAATGTTTTAGGTAATTTCCCAGGTATTTTTACATGCTATTTGGTTGGATGGTTGGTTATTTAAAAGCATTGATATGATATAATGAAATCATGAATTAACAATTTTTTATACTATGCTTTTATATACTTTGTTTTGTATAGATTATGTTTTCATAATACTGTATAGTAATTAGGTCAGGGATGGGTGTTAGTTTTATTACATATGCACATATATTTATAGTTATTCTTAGCAAAAGTAACAATTTCTATTGTGTCATGATGTTTGTAAAGAATGCAACTGTGAAGTGTAATTTTAAATGAGTGCTGTGATCCACTTGCAGGCAATTAATCAATTAACTCTTCATGATATAGAGTGGATTTTTGCTGGGCTGACTGTTTTTGTTCTTGCTCTACATCTGAAGAAGTTTGGATATTTCCCGAATGAAAAGCGCTTAATTTTATTTTGTTTTGGTATTATAGTAAATTAAAGTAAATAAGAACAGCTTTTTACATTTATTTCTTAATCGAACTGAGTGAAGTGTTGGTGCTTGTTCACAGTGTGTTCTTTAGTTCAGAAAGGATAACTGCAATGTAGAAGTCTTAGCTCGGAAATCTCCCTCATCATGTTAAGGCTTTCTAATTCAATAGACACACTACTCACAAGGGATACAGACAGTTTTCAATCTCACAGACAATGCTGCATGATAATGCATCAGTCTACAGGAAATACCCCATCTCTGAAGACTGACTTGGTCAAGTAAAATTTTACTTTAGGGGCAAAATGACAGTCATAAAAATAATGGTGGTCATCTATTCACTCCTATGGGAGTACTGGTGATGCAAGTAAGCTCAGTGAAGATGTAGAGATTTAGTGTGTGTGTGTGTGTGTGTGTGTGTGTGTGTGTGTGTGTGTGTGTGTGTGTGTGTGTATGTGTGCATGTGTGTGTGCATGTGTGTGTGTGTGTGTGTGTGTGTGTGTGTGTGTGTGTGTATGTGTGTGTGTGTGTATGTATGTGTGTGTGTCTGCATATGCCTGTAAGAGCATGAATGAAGGTGAATGAGCTGAATGAATGTGTGAGTGTCTTTGAGTGTGCATCTGCCTGGGTGATCAAACTAGGATGTGGACTAGGTAGGAAATTGATTTTGTGTGTGTATATGTGTGAGGGTGTCTTTGAACATACAGGCAGGTGAATGTTAAGTGTTTCCTTGAGCCACGTGCAGATGCGTGTGTGTGTATGTGTGTGCGTGCGTGTGCGTGCATGTGTGTGTGTGTGTGTGTGTGTGTGTGTGTGTGTGTGTGTGTGTGTGTGTGTGTGTGTGTGTGTGTGTGTGTGTGTGTGTGTGTGTGTGTGTGTGTGTGTGTGTGTGTGTGTGGATATGCCTGTAAGAGCATGAATGAAGCTGAATGAGCTGAATGAATGTGTGAGTGTCTTTGAGTGTGCATCTGCCTGGGTGATCAAACTAGGATGGGGACTAGGTAGGAAACTGATTTTGTGTGTGTATATGTGTGTGGGTGTCTTAGAACATACATGCAGGTGAATGTGGGTGTCTTAGAACATACATGCAGGTGAATGTTAAGTGTTTCCTTGAGCCACATGCAGATGCATGCGTGTGTGTGTGTGTTTGTGTTTTGGTGTGTGTGTGTGTGTGTGTGTGTGTGTGTGTGTGTGTGTGTGTGTGTGTGTGTGTGTGTGTGTGTGTAGGGAGGAGCCCTTGCAGATATGATGTACTGGCTGCTAGGAGAACACTAGCAATGTCATGTCTAACAGCACTAGTTCATGATTAAGAGATATACTAGTGAGTCGATAATTAAGTCTTTGTCATTGCAGCCGTACCTGACTCTGAATAACATCCTCTCATTACTATCTTAATAGAGCAACACTAGTTAAGCAATTAATGTGAATGCTGAGCATTTCTCTGAGTCATAAAGTCTGTATTTATTGCTAAGTTTCTTTTCATTTTACATATCCATCAAGGAAAAATGTTGCATTTTATTCATATATCGAATGGCTCTGTATTTCTTGTTAAGTTCTGTTTATTTCATATGTCCATCAAGGAGAAAAATGTTAGCAGTGCTAAATTCTACATGATACACTCCATTTCAAGTTTGTTGGTTTAAATAATATATTTGCATGACTGTTTTTTATGTGTTATTTTCTCAGCACATGATACAAAGTTTCCCAGCAATGAGGCTGTCTGTTTCTCCTACGTAATCAGTTTTCATAAATGAGAAAGGTAAATGTCTTGCTGTAAGAAAATCTAAGGAAACAATGTTTTTGACATTTATCATAAGTAAAAGTAAACTGTAACACAACATATTCAATTTCTAATGATTTTCCTTAGAGGAATATATCATTTCTCAGTGAGTAAAAATGAACAGAAGTGCTTACAGAAGGAAAATGTAATGTACATGTTAAGGAAACTGTTCTTTATTATGTCAGTTTTAATACAAAATATCAGTTAGAACACTATAATTGCTCCAGTCAGACTTTTCCCTCCTGGCTTCTGTGAAATGTTTTTCTGGTAATTGCAGTAATGTTAAAGCATAATAAATATTTGAGAATTCTGAAAAATTCTAATGTACTTTCTTTAGCTTGTATTCTTTCAACTGTCATTTCTAACGTGGATAGTAATGCTGCACTTCCCACAAGGAGTAGATCCCTACAGTCATTTGACATTTTTTAAGTCTGCTTTCATGTGTCCATTTTTTAAAGTTTGGTTATAATTTTCTTTTCTCTATACTGAGTTTGGATTTTACCATTGGCTTCTGATTTAGCTGTTTACTGTTCTCACATGAAGCTCTGAACCTGTGGATTGTAAGGTAAAACAAGATAACTGCATTTGGTTTCAGTTCAGTGACAGGATTTCCAAACAAATTCTGGATATTAAAACAAATTCCTGTGGTTTAGTTCTTTCCTATTGCAATCTGATTCACTGCAGCTATAGAAAAATCTTCAAAAACAAATTTGACTTCTACAAAGTTCTGAATGCTTTGCAATATCCAAACACACATGACAATGGCATTTGCCAAAGATACTTAAAGCAGTACTGTAGCTTTAGAAAATAGCCATGTCCTCCTTGGTTACATCATTTTTGTGATGCTCTGTTGCATTTAGTTTTTTTCTAATAAGGTATGGTTGTGGATGTTAAACCAGACCTCTCTCTCTGTATGTCTCTTCATTTGGCTAATCATGATGTGCAATGTTAATCTATCCAATATATTTTATAGGGTCTACTTCATATGATCGACAGCACATATGATCGACAACCATAACACTGACACCAAAACATTGAAAGCTCAAAACACCTAAAGCTCATATGATCGGCACACATAACATCGACACATGAAATCCAAAGCATTATGCCCTTTCTCCACTGTAGTGCAACCCTGGAGTAGGAATAAATAGCTAGGGGGGTGTGGGGGTGTAGCCCCCTCACATTATGTACATGAATATAGTCAATTCTGTTAAAAGTATCCATATGTATGTTTAAAACATATGACATGTGGGGGGGCTTCATAAATACTGCAGTGTGAATGCTGTTAACATTAGCAATACAATCTGCTGGTCAGAAACATTAAAATACTAAGCAAAAATATTTTGGTGTATTCATACAAAAAGTATGTTCTAACATACACCTAATACTACTCAGAAAGTAATCATTTACACAATCCAGACCTTCAGCTGATTCATAGAAAGAAATCACCCTACTTAAAAGAGTTTAGATATACAACCCTCCTCAACCAGATAGAGAAACTACAGAGCATACAGGTAGAAAGTTTCTGCTAAGGTCCAGTAAGCTCCTGTTTCATTGCTGAAGAGCTCTATACATAAATGAATTGCAGTACTGTAGCTATCATAAACAGGGGAACAAACACAGACAATGATAAGGATGTTGTTGTTGTTGTTGTGTCTTTCGGCTTTTCCTGGTTAGGAGTCGCCACAGTGGAACTCTGGTCCGCTAATGATTGGCAATAGATTTTTACATACCGAGTTGCCGGCTCTGACCACAACCTTCAACGAAGGTACACCCATTCACATGTCTCCACACAGAAGACGCTCTAGCTGAGAATCGAACAGGACAACGTTTTACTGTGAGGCAACAACGCAACAGCAGCACCACCACCGCAGTCAGACAATGATAAGAATGCACAAGTTCCTTTTTAAGGATAAGTACAATGGAGAAGTCTTAGCTCAGAAATCTCCCTCATCATGTTAAGAATACATTTATGGTGGAATGTTTTGCATCTTAACAGGTATACATTTTAAAAGTTATTGTGCACTCCTATGCTGTGTTTTATGCTGGGGAGTAGGTATGAGGAATTTGGTTTAAATGACTATTGAATGCACCTTTATTTAAAATGTATCTGATTTACTAGCTTCTGGAGAAAGGGGGATAAAAGTTTCTGAAAGTTGATGAAAGTTTGTGGTATGCAAAATGGTGAACAATGATTTTTTTTTCGGACAGGCACAGTAAATAATCTGAGAATGCTTAGATGTCTCAGATATAAATTGCAACTTAATTTAATCTGCAAACATATAAGTGAATGTCAAACATCCTGATGATCTGTGTAATAACTGAGAGCAAAGTTTGCTTAAAATGTTTTGTAATTTTATCTTTCTTATTTCTGCATATTAATACATTATAAAGCTATATTTAAACTTTTAGAAATAAGTAACATGATTTGTACTTTTGAAATGCACTTATAAGATATAATAACAGTGACAGGAGAATTGTAGTTGTATTTATTCTTTCTTTATATATATATATATATATATATATATATATATATATATATATATATATATATATAAAATGATATATAACATAAAAATATGTGAAAAAGTTGTGAACTGTACTCTGTACGATTTGTGTGAGAAACTACAGTTTTACAGGAAAGAAACAATGCCATGTATATCAATGGCAGGAGAAGTTATAAAACTGTATCAAAAACCTCTTAGCACAGAATTGTGAAATGTGTAAGATGCAAACCATGTATTATGTAGACAAGCACTAGGTGAATATAAGTTTTTGCTTCCCTTTAAATGTGGAAAAATATTTTGGTTACACCTCTGGTCTGTGGAAACAGAAGTGATCAGCTAAAATCTATATCTAGAGCTGAAACCACTGGTCAGGTAAATTAGACTTGCTTTGATTACCATGGTATCTATATCTTTGCAAACTGTTTTGTGCAATCTATATCTCCATCATTAATGCTTTCAATAACTTAGAGCAGGTAGGAACAGTATTTCTTTAAAACAGAGCCAGTTAGGTTATTTAGTTGTTATTACTTAGATTTTTATTTAAATGTTTCTGTGTATGCTACCTATCAATATGTATTAATGTCTGTGTTCTCCCTCAACCTCTGTGTATTTAATGTAAATCAGCACTGTCTTGGTTTCTTTTTAAGTATACTTTTTATTTATTCAATTTTAAGATCTTGTATCTGGGTATTTATTTATGTATTAATATATATTAACTGAGCAGAGGCCATTAATTAGCATTGCAGTTTTGCAAGCTGTGGTACCTATCTCTAACAACTCCAGACAACTAAAAACTTACAATGAGTGAGGTATTATTTTTATATTTTATATCTGACTAAGTCAACAGAGGAAGGTAGCTGATGTGTTGGGTCTTCCCTTGTCATAAAGCACTAATGAACTGGATAATTCAACCAGCCTTCCCCTTGTAATTGTGTGTGTGTGTGTGTGTGTGTGTGTGTGTGTGTGTGTGTGTGTGTGTGTGTGTGTGTGTGTGTGTGTGTGTGTGTGAAAATAACTTATCTGAAATATAGTTACTACATTATAATTGACAGAGAGAGTACAGAGAAAAAAAAGTTATGGGGTATTAGGCCAAAGACTCAGTTTCATTAATAGTCAATACACAGTCCAAGTCTGGATGTACAGCATTGTATATTCCCTGTGTACTCTTTGGGCCAGATTGTTTTTGATGACTTGATCACTGAATGAGATTTCTGTGCAATTTATTTTACTTAAACATGGTATCAGTTGTTTGACTTGAGAGTAGTCATCTGATCTATTTATGGCAGAGGAGTCAGTTCAAGTATTGTAGCCCATGTCCCTCATGTACCTGGCTGGTACACTGGTTGACTGGTTGACAATAATGGGATTCAAATCATGAGAAACAGATCTTTGCATATTGGTGGCAGCGTACCAACTGTCACAATTGGTTCAGAACAGATCGCTTAATTTTGTTGTCTCATTACTAATAAATGTTTAAATTTCTCACTGGCTCACTGGTGTCTTCAGTTCCCTCACTTTTTGGATTGATTGTATTTGTTGTTCCTGGCTCCTGGTTTGTGCTTTGCATTTGGAGTTGTTCTATCCATGGCTGAGATGCTGAGCAATGGACGGGCTGGTGGCCCTGGATTGCTGGGGCAACTACAGGTGAGTGTTAACATCCTAACTCAACTTGTGCAAGAACTTAATGTTCAAATTAACCACATCCAAAGGACAGTACCACTGGTAGTGACTGTGACTTTAATTGTATTCCTAACTGCCTAATGAACAGGAGTTGTCAGGATGAGAACCTTGAACCTCTACACAACTCGGATAGAAGCATCTCTCAATTAGGTACTAATACCATAGACCTAAAAGAGTGGTTTAATAGGGTGTTTGAATTTAACACTACAGAAACCACACATAATGGTGCCTTGCAACAATCGATTTCAAAATTTAAACATGTGCTCACTAAATGCCGTAAACTGCAAGTAGAAAATGCTTATTTGGTGGAATGTGTCAGGTGTTAGCAGATACTCAGGTGGCTTAGATCTTGGAAATATCCCACTGGGTTGTTGCAGGGTTCTCCCTTGCACCATGACCTCATTGAGCTTTTTAACAAGCAAGGTGTTGAATGGTTGGAGCTGCTAATTAAACACAAGCAACGGGAAACTGAGCAGCTCATTGATGAAGCAAACACTTTAAATATTGTGATTAAGAAATACTTACTGTTTGCCACTTAAAACACAATACTTGAATGTGTACACTAAAATTGACAACATTGTGAGAGGCATTAGTAAATGTAAAGAAAAGAATCTTGAAAGGGATAGAACTGAGTACAATGAGGGGCGAGCCTGCCCCCAACCACAGAAGACCAATGAGAACCAGACATTTAGTGATGGACAGCATGGCAATGAGGAGGAAGCAATGTATTCTGTTAGCAACAATGACACCATTTTAGGGTGGGAGCTCTTGAGGCTTTCGGAGGATTTGAGGAACAGAGGGAACTACAATGTGAACCAAGAGAGGAAAAACTACAGCCGAGGGAACCAGAGGTACCAGCAGAAGCAGTATGGAAGATGTAACATGGACAGATAGATCAAAATGTTTCAAATCAACTTCCAGTAGTACTTACAAACAAAACAGGTGACTTTCATGTCTATAACTTTACAAACAATTTGTATCAAACTGAGCATGCTGAAGCACTGAGTAGAGGCTACACCTTTGTCTCTACTTCTCGAGCTAAAATAAACCGTTTTATTGGACTTGAAATTGTTTATCAGTAAGCCTAATTTTTTAATGCATGTTTAACCATGAAAATGTGGAAAATGCAAGTTATGTGTTTAAAAGTGCTAGTACTTTTAACCCACCCACTGTTGTTCCTTTAGTTTTATTTGAGAAATTATGTGATTTTGAGATCAGAAATTACCTGAACACTAAAACTAAAGACCATACTTACAACATGAGTGTGACTGAAAATGAATTGTTAACATTGCTTTGTCAAGATAAGAACATATGGGTTATGAAACCAGACAAGAGGGGGAGGTGATGGTAATGTATATTCAAGACTATTTTATCAAAAATGTTTGTTCACATTACTGATGACATGCATGAAGAAACTACACTAAATTATATACATGTGGCATACAGGAAAATAGATTTTTTCTTGCAAGACATGTTTGACCAAGGGCAAATAGATGGGAAAACACTGAGTTTCCTTAAAGTGAAATATCCCATAGTGCCATCTATATCTGTCATTCCAAAGCTTCATAAAGAGTTGAAGGATCCTCCTATGAGGCCAGTTGTTAATGGCCGTACTTCTAAGGTACATGCCATGGCAAAATACGTGGACTTGAAGCTTAAAATTTGTTTAGCAAGATACCACCACCTTTGTAAGGACTCTTGGGATTTTTTTGTCAAAACTTAGGGGATTTAATTATTCAGAAGTATTATGTTTTGTAACAGTAGATGTTGTTAGTTTATTTAATGTTATTTCCCACCAAGGTCTTCAATGGTTTATGGAATTTCTAGTGGATTTAAAAACATATTCTTTTGATGAAATTGACGTTTTAGTCACATTGATGGAAATAATTTTAGACTACAACTTTGCTTATATTGAAGGACAGTATTTTAAGCAGAAAAGGGGTGTAGCAATGGGGGCAGCTTGTGCCCCCTGTATGCTAATATAATCATGGTGCAGTGGGAAAACAGTACATATTGAGTAACCCAAAAATACAGGCATTAAAAATCTATGCCAGATTTTTTGATGATATTTTTTTAGCAGGGGAAATTAATGAAGACGAATCAACTGACTTGGTAAACTATTTGAATTCCACTACCTTATTTTTGAAATTTACTTATTCCTATAGCACTGAAATCATTAGTTGCCTAGATGTGCTAATAGCCAAAGATCATGTCAAGGAGAGCCTTAATACTAACATTTATAGGAAACCCCACTATTCAAATTCCCTATTACATTATACAAGTTGCCACCCTTGGCGTGTTAAAAAAGGGGTGGTAAAGGGACAGTTTATTCATCTGGCTAAAATGATTTCTGATGACAATATGTTTGAGCAAGAAAGTAACAAACTTCCTGACATCTTCCAGCCAAGAGGGTATCCGTTGCAACTGATTGCGAATATTCATAGTGAGGTTACTACTAAAAGGTTAGAAGACACCATCCTACCTCTTTTTAGGGGTTCCACTACTCAGATTATAAGGATGTTAATGACAGATATGCTACAGGTAACAATACTAAAAATTATGGCAAGGCATTTGTCACAACTTACACTGTGGACAGTGATGCAATTGGTAACATACTATGCAAGGACTGGAAAACATTTTCTTGTTATGGGAAAGATTTTGAGATGTTTGGTGATAGACCATGTATAGTATATAGGACAGGGAAGAACTTGAAAAAAACTGTTGGAAGGCAGTGAAAAACTGGCATCAAATTCAGCCAAGAGATGGGGAACCTACAAGTGTGGACTCTGCAACCAATGCAAATTTATTTTTGAGGGTAACACACTAGTGGTAGGGACCTACAAGTTGGTTACTTCATTTCACTGCACTTAAACGGGTTTAGTCTATGTGGCAAAGTGTGTTCAATGTCTGTGCTTTTAGGTGGGGAAAAAACAAATGGAAATTTAAGGAGCATATTTATAAGCACAATCTAGATATAAGGAATAAGAATGTCAACAAATCTTTATACAAGCATGTGGAAACACACCCTGATCATTCTTTTTTATTTTTGGATTGGATTTGGTACCCCAGAATATGAGGGGAGGGCCATGGGAAGATCTTATTGAATACAGAGAAATGACGTGGCAACTAAGGTGGAATGCATTTGTGTCCCCTGGCCTTAATGAATGTACTTCAATCAGTAGTGTACTGTGTTTAAAATCATACAAAGTGTAAACCCTGCACCTTATGTTCTAACAACTACCTTCTTTTGTACTTGACAATTTAGGGTTAACAAATTTGCTTCTGTTGTTAACTGATGTGGTGGTCGTGTGATTTTTTACTATTTAAATATTGTACAGTTTGTTGAATTTTTAGATTCTGATGAAGTCTTGGTTATAGACTGACATAAATGCTTAATCTTGTTGGCTCATTACTAATAATTTTTTTAATTTCTCGCTGGCTCGCTGGTGTCTACAGTTCCGTCAGTTTTTGGATTGTTTGTATTTGTTGTTTCTGGTTTGTGTTTTGCATTTGTAACTTTACAAGGAGGCTGGCATAAGTTATGGCCTATTTTGGATTCAGTAGAAAAAACATAAAAACAAAAAACAAAAGTTCCCTTCATGAGTTAGGGTCCAAGAAACCACATGTAAGTCCAAGTAAGGTTATTAGCACTTTCATTCCTATTGAACAATTCCAAAATGGAACTTCATCAGATAAAACAACCTTACTCATTTCCTTCTTTTATATGATTCACCATGCCAGATACACCAATAACTGTTGTTTTCACAAAGTACATTAATTAACACCAGGCCAGATTTACAAAGGCTTGCACAGAGTCTAAGATTAGTGTAACATGGCAGACAGCCAATATGTCTGCCGAGCGATCCAGCAACAGCCGAAAGGGGCGTGCATGAGAGCTTCTAAAGCTACTCTTGCATGGACAGCGTTATGGTATGCAAATTACCTCATTTGCTGCTGAAAGCTATGGAAATGAGGTAAATTTGTGATCCAGGAAACACTAACCTGTCCATGTAAGAGTAGTTTTATTTGCAGAAATGTACTCCGTTGGTAATGGAGTACCGTTCTGCAAATAGCTAAACGGAGCTATGACAGCTCCAAATAAAGGATGCATCTAGTTGAGGAAGCATGCCAATGGCCAAATGCAAGGCCATTGGCATTTGCAAATGTTGTAAATCCTTAAAATCCATTTTTTCCCCAATCTCCGATATTTAAGCGTAGCGCAGCGGAAATGTGCGGCGCTTTAAATAAAATTAAAAAAATTGAAAAAATAGCCAAAAATGGGCATTTTCACTAAAAAGCTTGTTCTGCCATGCAGGTGAATGGCAGGCTGAAAACAACATGGCCACTGAGTAGTGGTTGCTAATGGGTGGAAGCACAGTGTGAGAGATTTAACCAAGCATTAGTAGGCAGTCCTATGCAAATGAGGATAAGGATAGTGAATTCCAATTTTCCCCAGCATGTCAGCCATGTCCCTAGAGTGTAAGTGTAGGAGTAGGGGAGTAGAGTAGAAGATAGGTGACATCATGAGGGGTATGTCTGAAAGACTGTAAGCTTATTGGAGCACAGTGGCTTGTGTTTGACCTGAGTTGCTCAGGATTGCAAGAGGCATGTCTACAGTTGTCCTAGCTGAAAACAAGAAACCAAAGGCATACGCCATTGATATAGCTGAAATTTCTTGCAAACTTGCACACAGCATGTGCATGTGTATGCGCGTGTTTGCACTTGTTTGCGCGGCGCTGCCCTGGGCGAAAAAGAAAGGGGAAAAGAAAGGAAAAAAAGTAGTAGGAAGTCAACCAAGGAGAAATAGCAGAGCTGCCAAGTGAAATATATCAGAATCAGCCAATTACACAGCAGTAGACTAGCCCAGCCCAGTACTTTAAACTCTGCAAACAGCAGTCTACCCTGTTTTTTCCCCACGAACTCTGCAACACTGCAGTATACAAAGAGTGAAAACTTAAAAAGCTTAAGTCAGACAAAATGTTAGGGGCTGCTATTGCTATCATAAACCAACATGTGCAAGATGCTGAGGGTGGTGATGTTGTGAATGCTGCTGAGCAACCCACAGTGAGGAGACGGAGAAGAGTGTACAGACCCAGGGTAACCTACCAGGTGCTACATGAGATGGAGATAGTGGAGTGCTATAGAGTGGACAGAGACCTCCTGCAGCAAATTTTTGAGCTGTGCCAGCCACACCTCACACACAGAACCAACAGAGGGAAACCCATCCCAGTGGATACCAAGGTATGTGTTGGCCTATGAATACTAGCTACAGGTACCTTCCAGAGACCAACTGGTGATATGATGGGAGTTTTCACAGGCATCAGCATCCAGGGTACTGTACCAGTTCCTGGATGCTATGTCAGCACATGTCGGTGAGCACATATATTTCCTCAATTTCCGTGAGGCATTGGCCAGCAATATGCATCTTTTCCACCAAATAGTAGAATACCCTGAGGTAGTGTGTGCAATAGACTGCATGCACATACATATCAAAGCACCACCCGGTGAGCTGGGTAGGGTCTACATCAACCGCAAGGGCTTCCCCTCCATCAACTGCCAGGTCATGTGCGATGCCCAGGGCATAATAATGAATGTGTGTGCTGGCTGCCCTGGAAGCTATCTCGATTCCCACACCTGGCATCTGACGCAGCTGTACCAGAGATTTGCCAATGGGGACATCCCTGACGGTCACCTAGTGAGGGATGCTGGATACGTACTGGAGCAGTGGCCGATGACACCCATCAGAAATGCACACACATCCGAACAAGAACTCCATAATGAGGCACACACACAAACAAGAAACATTATTGAGCATGTGTTTGGGATGCTCAAGTCACGGTTCCGGTGACTGGACACATCTGATGGAGCATTGCAATACTCACCAACCACATGTATCCATATTGTCATGGTATGTGCCATGCTACACAATATGATCCTGCGAAAACAGCTGCAGCAGGAACAGCATGGGGCAGGGCCAAACAGCCCCCCACCATTGCCAAGGCCTGCACAGGCACAGCGTGACTTGAAGGAGGAACAATCTGAGCCTGCCCCAGTAGGCAGAAGGAGACATGCCCAGTATGTCTTGGCCTTGACAAAGAGGCAACACATAGCACATACACTGACTCAGTAGGAACCCTGGAAATGACACCTCTCTCTGACTCGCACATGCAATAAAAGGGATGCCTAACTTGACACTACCTGTTTTCAAACATGTATAGGGAGTGTACTATGTGCATCTGACATAGGCAGCCCTGCAGCACCACCTGAGGCATGATTGCCCGCCCTATTTTAAACAATATAAAGCAGCGCTAAGCACATTTTACCACTATTTAGCATATTTAAACACAATTGCGCGGAGCTGCGCACCGCACTAATTAGTGCAACGTTGGGCAACATTGAGCAATGTTGGGCAAAGTCGGGCAAAGTCAGGCAAGGTCAGGCAAAGTTGAGCAAAGTCAGGTAAACACGCTCACACCTGCTTTACTGTTCCTTAAGCAGTCTGGTCTGCCCAGCAGGAAAATAAAAAGCAGTGACAGGGCTCGAACTCAGGATACTGTGCACTATAATCACAGTACTGAACCACTAAGCCATGACAGCATTTCACTGGCACAAACACAGCAGGACAATTGTAGACTAACACAAATGCAAACAAATTCTGTATCATGCCCTCTGAAGATGCGTATGAGTAACTTCCCCCCAGGCCTATGCAGACAGATAACAGCAAGCCAGGCAGTGTGATGTGGGTTGGTTAGGCTATGAAGTCACAAACTAATATACGTGAAATTGGAAGCTAAGATCTGCAGTACAGTAGTATGCCTCAAGCCAGTACAATAGGCAGCAGTACAGAATGAAATGTTGTACCTGACATAGCAGTGCAGGTCTAGCAAATGTGTATAAGTGTCAGGTAAACCCCACATCCTATGTACACCCACAGTAATAATCAGGTGTGTCCCCCGGGTAGAAATGTACAACTAATAGCTGTCCCCCCTGTAAGTAGAAATGTCGATATGTCTATGCAAAGTGACTCATGGAAGCCCTGCAGGCACAGTGTGCTTCCTGTTGATGTACAACACAAAGGTGAGCCCTAAAGTAAAAACCAACTTGATTTTTCACACACATATAGTATATATGTCCATACTGGGCATGCTTACACACTTAAACAAATTTAGCAAATTTCAGTCAGCAATACACTGAAAGGTCATACTGGGCATGCTTACACACTTAAATAAATAAAGCAAATGTCAGTCAACAACATACTGAAAGATCATACCGGGCATGCTCACACAGTTAGGCCATGTCTGAGTACAGCAGTGGGCCACACATATCAGGCAGTTGCAGTTCTTACCCCAGAAACTTGTCACTATTCACCAATCCTGCCTTGCGCACACAGTAATATGAAAACAGACCCATATAATATATTGGACTCCTGTCATAATCAAACTATGTACTACAAGTACTTAAGTTGTTCAAAGAAAGTGAAAATTCAAAGAAGATTAATAAATCTCCAATCAGTATCATCAGTAAACAATGAGCACTCCTAACATTATCCAATCCATGTTCTGGCAAAATATTGTCAAAGAGTCCATAGAGAACCATGGAGCTTTCTTTTGCTATGTCATAAATATCAATGTAAACTCATATATGTTCTGAGTCAGTGCAAACTGTAAATGAATACATGTACATGACTGACATTGCCAACATCTTGTCAGACAGGTTCATACATATTTACCCCCCTCTCACTGACAAAAGGGCCCATTATCATACCTGGAGATTGTGAAAACCCAGAAATCACATATACAATGGTTAAACAGCTCTTTCCAAACCTAAAAACATGGCATCTATGGGATGACATGGTTTCCCTAGCTGTGTCATATGTGAACTCCAAAACAAACAGACCCTGCACCTGAACAGCCTGTTGAGACTCACCCTCTGTACAGGATATGAAACTGTTGAATGGGTTACAGCAACATTTAACACACTCCACAAGTGATGGTGCACAACAGACCATGGGAACGATTGTCTTATAAGACTATTAAGCCTGATCTGCAAGGCCATGGAGTCCATCATAATAGAACTCATAAACAATACTATTGGGAGCCTACAAACACCCAACCCTACCCATTTCGGTTTGGTCAGGGGCATATCATGGTTCCCAAATCTGCTAGACTGTATTCAAGGCAGTCACCCAGGACATACATCAATGAAATGAGCTTCACACATCCCACATAGACCTTGAAAAGCCCTTTTCCAACATCCCAGACAAATGTCGTATCCACAAAATCAACAACCTGTGCATAAATATGTATGTCATCTGATGGTTTGTCAATTGGGGCACAGATAGATCCCACAAGGTAAGAATTGTGGTCTCCTGTTCAAGCTGGTAACAACTGCTGTCCCCCATGGCTCAGTCCTGGGATCCCTCCTGTCTGGTGTATACTTTTCAGAAATACAGTCAAACACATGAGGGCTATGTTGAGCAAAGTTTGTGGATGACTGCAAAAAAGATGTCATAATCGATGTTTGGGACAACAAAGACATCCTTAAAAAGGGTCTCAGTCAGACAGATGTGGTGTCAACATTATGGCCTTGAGCTACAGTCATGCAGATACCACATAGGTGCCACACCCTAAATATGGAAGTGATAATAAGGGATCTATGGACACATGTGGATAGTCATCTCTACTTCCAGAAACACATTCACAAAGTGGTTAGAAAATCATGCTATGTGTTCCTACAAACAGGCACAAGGTCTTTGCATGTAGGTCAAAGGAGGTTCCCTCTACTAATCAGTCATCAGATCCATCAGAGAGTACCACAACACACTTGCAATGAATCTGACTAGACACCTTCAGCAGCTGGAAAGACCATGGAAGTACCTCAACAAGAGGATTACTGGTCTCAAACAGTTGCCCCATGCAACAAGACTGAATTTAACTCAATCTGTACTCTGTTGCATACTGTCTACTCAGGAGATCTCTGCCCAACAGACAGGTCCATGTCCAATGCAGAACTGATGCACATGTGTTATCTGAAGTAAACCCAAGCTCACTGTACCACATGCTCTAGGGATATCATCATCACAACATTAAATAGAACATGTTGGAGGGATACATTACTAACTCACAGACTTCCCTTGCTTTGGAACAGGCTCTCAACCGACATTAAGCCAAGTCCCTCACTGACACTCTTCCAGAGGAGCCTTGATGAGTGTATGTGAAACTGAACTGTCACACCATGGATCACTTCATCAGCTCTACTACACAGAGGCCTAGGGAACTAACTCCATGGGTGGTGATAGCTGCACACTCTGGACATACTAATATATGCCTTCAGGCAGATAGCTTATTACCTACCTATGTACCTACCCAGCACACATCCCAATGGCACGAAAGACATGGGGTGCACATCTCACCCACTGTACATAACAGCCACCAGTATTTGTAAGCAATATAGTGTATGTGGTCCATGTGCCTGCTGTACAACATGACTGCACAATGAAGTACATATCTACTATCTGTAGACATGTACCTGTCACATAGGTTCATAGGTATGTAGTAGACTATCTCCACAAAGGCATGTATCAGCCTATGCAAGTTGTGCATCTTTCACCACACCATTGGGTAGTCTCCCAAGGCCTAGTTCTAATAGTTAGTACCCTAAGCCCCTTTCTAGTGGGGCTGCTGATATGATGCCTGGCATGAATTGTCTGTTTCTCATCCACTCATCAAGGTTCCAATTGAAGGGTGTCAGTGAGGGGTTCTGTCTGATGTACATTGGGACTCTGTTCCACAGCAAGGCAAGTGTCTGGGATGGTACTCTATCCCACCAGCATGTTATATTCATTGTTGTGATGAGGTTCATATCCCTGAAATGTGTAGGCGACTCAATGCTGTTATCTGTAGATGGAGCATGTTCAACAGTTATGTGTTGGACATGGCTCTGTATGTTAGGCAGAGTGTGCCTCTGAGTAGGTGCTACACAACGAAGAACAGATTTCGTTTTACCAGTTGTGTTGCATAACACAACTGTTTGAGGCCAGCAATCCTCTTGGTGAGGTACCTATGTGGTCTCTATGTGGTGCTGGATATGCTAAGTTGAGTACATCCAAAATGGTGCACTGTACTCAATGATGGGTCTGATGACATAAGAGTAGAGTGCCAACACTACCTCTTTGGATCCTGATGCAAACCCTTTGTTAATTAGGTGGGCCACATAGGATCTCCCAATCACTTTGGCAACATGGTTGTCAAAGGAATGATGACTATCTACTTGTGTTCCCAGATCCCTTATCACCTTGTCATTTTTAAGGGGGTAACACCTATGTGGTAGTTTGTGGATGTTTTATTTTCAACAAAGAGGATCACTATGCATTCCTCCACAGTGAGCTTGAGGCCATGATTCTGACACCACACATCTGTCTCATAGAGTCCCTTCTGGAGAATATGTCTGTCTGCCGGGGAATCTATTATGGCAAACACTTTACAGTTCCCAGCAAACTTAGTCAACCACAACCCTCCTGTGTTGGCATGTACATTTGAGAAGTCTATGCCAAACAGGAGGGACCCCAGGACTGAACCCTGGAGGATAGCAGTTGTTACCAGTGTAGAGTCTGACATGTAGCCAGCAACTCTTAATGTGTGGGATCTGTGAGCCAGTTTGCAATCCATCTTGTGATGTATGGATTCATGGCCAGGTTGGTGAGTTCATCTATGATATCTGACTGGAGAATGGTGTCAAAGGCCTTAGCGAGGTATAGGTAGGCTGTGTTGAGCTCATTTCAATCATCTGTAGCCTAGGTAACTGTCAAAGAAATCCTCCCAGTTCAGAAGGCATGGTCTGCATTTGACGAAGCCAAACTGGGTGTGCTCAACTGTGTGAAGGTTCCCAATCTCTGTATTGTTGACTTCCATTATGATTGGCTCCATTGCCTTGCGGAACACACTCATCAGGCTCATAGAGCATGAATGCCAAGGGTTTCTTGTGGCCCCACCCCTGTGGAGTGTGAAGAACATTGCTGTGCAACATTCTATGGGTACATATCCTGTAGAGAGCATGTAGAGAGGTGTAGGTATCCTTGATGAATATGGATACATCCTCACCCTATGTGCTATGATTCAGGTTCTGATGCTGGAAGGTATGGAATGAGTAGTATCCTGGTAGTACTGGTGTGCTGTCTGGAGCCTTGAACTAGGTTTCTGTTACTGCACAGATATCAATATTCTCCATAATGAGAAGTGCCTCGAGTGTGTGCATCTGGAGGCTGAGACTTCTGGCAATGAGTAGCATTTAGCTCAATTTGTGGTTATTTGTGTTGCTTACGGGGTTTGGTTTGTCCTGTGTGACTGGTGTTCCACACCTGAAGTCAGCACCTTATTGGTCCCATCTGACCATAAGCTAATTACCCTACATATCCACATTCTGGACCCACACCCCCATTAAGGAAACCATGTTAAAAAATGTCTCCAAAGCCAACTTCATGCTTCTTAAGACAGAAGTGCTGAACTGCAGGACACCCATGCAGATGGACAATACAGTTATGACTACTGAATCATTCACAATTGCACTTTATAAGCACTTACATGACTGCATGCATCATGCTATCCCAAACAGAACCAAGACGCTATCCTCCAAGAAAAGCAAGCCAATCTGGTGGTCCCCTGCCATAAACAAACTGCACAACAGAAGGAAGAAACTGTTGCAAAAGAGAGTAAAATCCCATGAATGGAGAAACTCCCTGGTCAACATCAGTAAGAAGCTGCGATCCCTCATAAAATCCTCCAAAGCTAGTTATGAAAACAAAATTGCCACTGATTCTAAAGACAACCACAAAGCATTCTATAGCTATGTCAAGAATCTCAATGGCAACACTCAGATCTGCCCTGAGTTACAGCACAATGGCACTAAATATACAGAACCAACGGATATTGCTATCATCCTGGCAGATAGGATCAGTGCTAACTTTACCCCCCTCTCACCCCTGAAAGAGCACATCTCTATAACGGAAGACTACAAAGTTGCTGTCATCATGGCTGCACAGATAAAAAACACTCTCCAAAGCCAGGAACACAGCATCCATGGGACCAGATAACATCCCAGGCTGTGTTCTACACAAACTACAGAATGAACAGGCACCACATCTACATACCATGTTCAGTCATAGCCTCACCTCAGGCTTTGTGCCTGCTGAATGGCGCACAGCGATGGTTATCCCACTACACAAGGAGGGAGCCTCCATGGACCCCAGGAACTAGCTCCCCATTAGCCTGATGAGCCTGCTCTGCAAGGCCATGGAATGTATCATCATATAACTTATAAAAAAGACATTGGTAATCTCCAAACTCTGGGCCACAACCATGTTGGGTTTGTAAAAGGCAGATCATGTCTCCTAAACCTGATAGACGTCATTGAAGCAGTCACCAGAACCATAGACAAGGGTAAGGTGGTTCACACAGCCTATGTAGATCTTGCCACGGCTTTCAACACCATCCCCCACTCTGGAATTATAGATAAACCCACTAAACTAGGTATAAATCACCATGAACTACAACATAGGTGGTAGTATACTTAACACTGAAAGTGTGATAAGAGACCTTGGGTCACAGGTGGACAGTGGACACACCTGTGATAATCACATCCCCACAGTAGTCAGGAAATCCTTCTACATGGCACACCTCATCACAAAAGGTGTCTCATGCATAATAGAAGAAGACATTGTTCCCCTCTACTCATCACTCACTAGATCCATAATAGAGTACAACACCCCTTTTGCTATGTACCTCACAAGACATCTACAACAACTGGAAAGCCTGCAGAAATACCTCACAAAGAGGATTAGCTGCCTGAAATACATGCCATGCACAGACTGTCTCAAAATGCTCCAGCTGTACTCTCTCGCATATCACCTACTCAGAGGTGATCTCTGCCTTACATACAAAGCTATGTCAAACACAGAGCTGTTGGACATGCTCCATGTAAAACACTCACAATCCCTATGATCTTTGTCTCCAAAAACCCAGAGTTAAAAACAAAAGGAAGGAGTGTATCCATTTACCTTATGGATACCCACTATTTCAGGTTAGTGGCACAGCATGAGGCCTTGGAGCCCATGCAAGTGCAACTAACATTGGGCAAAGCTGCTTATCAGATTGCAGCCTGCTACAGATCACCTACCTTGTCTCAGGAACCTCACTCAGTATTCCTGAGAACACTGGAAATATAAAGATCCTACCAAACACCATTATATGAGGAGATTACAACTACCCAAACATTGACTGGGAGAATTACTCATGTACAACGTCCTTTGCCCAATACTTCCTTTAGTTTAAAAACTCAAATGCCCTGGAACAGCTGGTCACCACGCCCACTAGAGGTGACAACATACTAGACCTGATCATCACCAACATGGGGTACCAGTGTTCCACAACAGAGATAAACCCTCGCTGGTAATATCAGACCATAAAGTAATCACACTGGACATCCACATCCCACCCCACAGTCAAGGAAACCACTATGAAGAAATTTTCAAACGCAAACTGCACACTTCTCAAGACCAAAGTGGAAAGTTCCAAAGCCCCCTTGCTAAAGGATAATGCTATACAATCTTCAGAATCATTTACAAGTGCATTCTATGAGCATCTACAGGGATGCATGGATCGAGACATCCCAAATAAAACCAAGACGCACTCCTCCAAAAAGAGGAAACCAATCTGGTAGTCGTTGCCCATAAATAAGCTATACAACAGAAGGAGGAAACTAACACATGATAGAGCAAACTTCACAAAAGGAAAGGCGTCACTGATCATTATTAAGAAGAAACAATGATCGCACATAAAATAATCCAAGGCCAATTTCTAAAGATAAATTGCCAAGGAATCTAAGAATAACAACCACAAAGCCTCCATTAGCTATACCAAACATTTAGGTGGCAACTCCCAAATATGCTGTCAGTTACTGCAAAATAGCAAAAAATACACTGAACCAACTGACATTGTGCACATCCTGGCTGATAAGTTTAGTGCAAACTTCACCCCTCCCTCACCCCCAAAAGAGCCTGTGTCCATCCCAGAAGAATGCAGAGCCCCAGACTTCATGGACATGCAGGTAAAGACAGCCCTCTCCAAAGCTAAGAACACAGCATCAATGGGATTGGATGGTGTCCCAGGCTGTGTCGTACACCTGCCCCAAAAGGAACTACATCCTCACCGACATTCACTGTCCAGACTCAATTGTACCACAGGCTATGTACCCAAAGAATGGCATACAGCAACAGTCATCCAGCTCCACAAAGGTGGTGCCACAACAGAACCTGGAAACTATTGCTCTATAGGCCTACTCAGCCTGGTCTGCAAAGCTATGGAGCAAATTATCATGGAACCCATAAACAGAGACATTGGGAACCTCCAGACACTGGACTCTACCCAATTTGGCTTTGTTAAAGGCAGATCCTGCCTCCTAAACCTAGTTGACTTCTTTGAAACAGTTACCAAGAACATAGATGGAGGTGAAAGTAGTCCACACAGCCCACCTGGACCTCACTAAGGCCTTTGACACCATTCCTCACTCTAGCATCATGGACAAGCTTACCAGCTTGAACATTAACCCCTATGTCACAGGATGGGTGGCCAACTGACTCACAGATCAAAAACGCATGGTCAGAATTGCAGGTGCCATGTCCAACTCTAAACCAGTCACAAGTGGCATCCCACAGGTCTTGGACCCCACCTGTTCAGTAGATACTGCTCAGAGATACAGGCAAGCACGGGAGGAGTATGGCTGACCAAGTTTGCAGATGACTGTTAACTGTGGTCCATAATCGACTCTACGGCTGACACATACATCCTCTAGAAGGGTCTTAGAGAGACAGATACCTGGTGTTAAAACAATGCCCTCAAGCAGAATGCCAAAAAATGCATAGTCATCCCCTTTGGATAAAAACAAAGTGCCCACAAATTACCACATAGGTGGTAATCCAGTATGTACAGAGAATGTAATTATGGACCTGGGGACCCAGGTAGATAGTAAACTCTCCTTTGATGATCACATTGCCAAAGTGTTTAGAAATTCCTTCTATGTACCCCACCTAATGTAACCCACTTTGTCAAGTCTGATGATGTCACCATCCTACAAATATACCTGTGGAAAGATGAACTCCCAGAAATGTGTATATCACATTGTGTAAATGCGTACTGCTGTAGTATCATAAAGTAGTTAGGTAGGGGTTTAAATCCTGCACTTGCCAACTGTATAAGAGTTTGTGTGTGTGTGTTTGTGTGTCTTCTTGGAGAAGAGCAACCTTTTTGAAGACTACTGAAACACCTTAAATGTGGTATACTCATCTTTGTCAAGTCTGATGATGTCACCATCCTACAAATATACCTGTGGAAAGAGGAACTCCCAGTAATGTGTGTAGTGCTTTGTGTAAATGTGTACTGCTCTAGTATCATAAAGTAATTAGGTAGGGGTTTGAATCCTGCACTTACCAACTGTATGAGAGTGTGTGTGTCTCCTTGGAGAGGAGCAACCTTTTTGAAGACTATTGAAACACCTTAAAAGTGGTATGCTCATCTTTGTCAAGTCTGATGATGACACCATCCTACAAATATACCTGTGGAAAGGTGAACTCCCAGTAATGTGTATAGCACATCCTGTAAATGTGTACTGTTGACGTATCATAAAGTAGTTAGGTAGGGGTTTGAATCCTGCACTTGGTGACTGTGTGTGTTCTCAATGTGTGTGACATTGTTGGTCAATGTGTTGTGGGTTTTGCTTTTACTAATGTATGATATTTCACAATGACAACAGTACATGCATTACACGTCAGGTAGCTGTGTGGCAAATACATATACATACATGTGACCTCAATTATTTCATAGGTGGGAACCCTGCTTTCTCCATAAACACAACTGTTATCTTTGCCAGAGTGTGCTGCCACTTTCCAGACCTTAGGCCACAACTGTATGCTTGTGACAAGCCTAGCCACTGCAGTGATCCCTGGCCTACGTCATCCATTTCACATACACTCATTACGGTTTCTATTGAATAGTGTGAGTGAGGGTTTATGCCTGAGGTATATTTGAAACCTGTTCAAAACCAGCAAAGTCTGTCAAAGATGGCTATTTATTATAGGTGTGCAACAACCTTTGTGGATAATGCATGCAGACCCCTTATTGCTTATGTGATCCACAGAGGGATTTCCAAAACCCTTTGGAAATGTAATTATTAAAGGAGAGATGACTTAACACATGGCTCTATGTATACATCAGTACTTGTTCCACATTTTGGGGGCTACTACCTATGTGGTACTCTGGGGATACTATGTTTTGTAAAAGTGGATGACTATGCTTTATTTGGCTTATAGCTTTACAGCATGGGTTTGACAACAGGTATGTATGATACCCTTTTGGAGGATGCGTGTGTCATCTGGAGAATGCATTATAGCCCACAGTATGCATTGCCAAACGTGGCCAGACATATCCCTACTGTGTTTGCTTGTACCTAAGAAAGCTATATGCCAAACAGGAGTGGTCCCAGGACTGAGTGCAGGTGAATACCACTTGTTATTGGCATAGAATAGTACTTGAAGGCTGCAAATGTTACTGTTTTTCCTACATCTGTATGTCAGTTGTCAAGCCATCATCTAACAATTGTTTATGGGCAGGCTGTTGAGGTTATGTATACTACCAGAATGCAAACCAATGACAGATAGTAACAACAGTATCACCCACAGCACAGTGTCAAACCGTGTCATACACACACGTGTACTCACGTTCCAAAATGTGTGTAGTACAATGCATACTGGCCACCAATAGAAACTATGGAGTGTTAACACTGTCTAATACAGGGTATGTCACCCTGCCCATGTGTCCAATATGCACGTACATGCAGACAGTGCACCTCAACCATGTTCACAAATGTACACCTGCAAATCTGTGCTGCACACATCCCACACATACTGTCCACTCTATAACACATGCTGACAAAACTACACACATCAGCCAATTGGCACATGGGCAGACAATACACAATTGGAATAAACACTCATGTAAACAATACTACATTGATAATTATAGCTTTAATGCATCATGCCTGCTCAGCTACACCTTCAAGGATATCATTACACTTTACTGCTGACAACATGCTACACATTAAAACATTGCTATACTGTAATAAAGTCACCCTGTGCATCAGCACCATGTTAGCCTGTTCCTGCATCAATGTTACAGATGACAGGAGGTGGCACAGGTTTCATCATATGCACAGGGTGTGTTGTTGGTTTGCCAGAAGCCTACATTGAGCCATACAATCGACATGTGGGTGTGAGTGTGTGTGTGAGGGCCAAGAGTACTGTTATGGGCCAATGTGGATGTAATGTGTGCGGGTATGTGTTTGCCCTAGGTGTCTGATTTATGTGTGTGTGTCTGCATGCACACAGTTCCACCATATGTTTGCCATATACGGGGATTTGTGGGACAGCTACAGACTGTACCTGGCAGGCTTTACGAATCACCATCGCTGGCCATGGATATGGGACCTGTGCCTGGCTGGGGTGCTACAGACAGTATCATGTACTAATCCAGACTGGGTACTATCCTCAGAGGTTGACATATGTCCACTGGATCCAGGTCCCTGCTGGGACTGGCCAGAGCCACGTGCCCATGGTCTTCTAGGATGGTCTATGGACAGCCCCCCCAACATTGCTGGGGTTGGTACTGGCACTACGGGAGCAGCTATGACTTGATGGACATCCACGGTGACTGCCAGCTGATGATGCTGCTGGCATACGTCCACGTCGACATCTCAACCATCTTGCACTGTCTTGACACATGACATTGTGGAGGACATCTAATGTCTCACCCCAACATCTATCAATGACCTCAGTGTAATTATGTATGGCACCTGCTAGGTCACGGATACTGTCATTTACAGAGGTGTTATGAGCCCTCTGTGCCCTTAGTCCCTGTCTGGTGTACCGCTCCATACGTGCCTGTGCATCCATGACAGCCTGGAACATGCGTGTGCTTGTAAGAGTTGTGGCACATCTGTCATGGGCATGATGACCAGCAGTGCTCTGACGAGAACCCCTGGGCATCTGCCTATGTGGTACTGTTCCAGACATCTGGCTATGACTGCTGTGTCCTTTTGCATGTGCCATAGATACCACACTGTCCTGGCCAGTGCTGAATGTACACTGTCCCTCTGTTAAGGGCATTGGTGATGATGGATGTACAGGCAGTATGACTGTGTGCATGGATGGGGTGGAGACTTGTGTACTGTCAATTGGTGGCCCAACAACAGACCCTGAAAAACCTGCCTGTGCCTCAACACACCTATCCTCATTATCTCTATCTGTGTCAGTGACATCAGGTTCCCTGCTGCAGTGAACCAGCCCCACCTCAGCACCTGTGAGAGGAAAACAGGAAACACACTTTAAGACCTGTACATGATGTCAGACCACATGCACACATGCACACGCACACATGCACACATATAAATACACTCCTCACTAAAGCAGACAGACACACACACATACACACACACACACACACACACACACACACACACACACACACACACACACACACACACACACACACACACACACACACACACACCACCACCAGCAATCTCAGAACATACTCAATAGCAGTTGATGGTGGGATACAGTATCACAAGCAAAACAGTCATATCACATATGTCAGCATGCAGGACGTGTTGCTCAACAGCATGCAGTGCAAGTGTAGACAGTCCTTGTTACTAACAGTATACATGGCTTTGATGCATGTATTTTGTTGTTCAGTGATTGGCCTCCCACTGGAATGCAATGCATACGTGGACACAACATTGCTGTGCAAGTATTCAAAACTCTGTAATGTACTGTGCACCATCACTCACATGTCTGCATACCATGGCTCGATGTGTATCTGTGTGTCACATAGATCTCCAATTCTAATTAGAGCCTCTGTGTCTTTAGAAAATAATTGTGGACACAGTTTTAGCTCATGCATGATATGTATACACACAAGATCAGTGGTGCATGTATAACTGATGGAATACCATTGGCCCACATACCCAATGTACAGTAGTTATGGTGAGTGTAGATCATATTGTGGACATGCCAGTGTCATCCATGACATAGCATGCTAAAACACAACTGCAAATTTAAACATTACACATATCCAATGTGTGTCATATGACCTAGCCACTCAATAGCATCACAAGACATATATGTGTCAGTTGTGCAAATGGTGATTGGTATGCATATTGTTTACAGGTGCATATGTTTGCACACACACAACATTGAGGTGTATATCAATGAAAGCTATGTGTAGTACTGTGGTTAGAATAACTGGATGGGGTGTAGTACCATAAGCCATCATCATGAAGCATCATGTGGTCACTCAAGGCTACAAATGTGTCCCAAACCAGCACCTATCATGCTGTACTGGAACTGCACTACCATGGCTACATTCACCATTTCACAACCAGTTGTTACATGGGTTTATAAGGAGGCCAATAAGAAGCATTCCCTAACATGAATGTGTTGTATATTGCAGAGTGTTTCACTGCCCCATGATAGGCCTCTACCCCTCAGGTATATTATGTGTGCTGTGTGGATGACATTTGGGATATTGGAGTGTGACTTTACAGAGGGCTTGTGAATCCTTCATGTGTAGCATGCTAACATGTTTTGTGTATGACATAGTGGTGTATGTTATGTGCATGTTGAGTATCGACTCTGCCTATCCAATGGTCATTACAGTGTAGCCACATTTGTTTGAGATGGTCTCTGTATTGCATGTGTTTGAGGCAGCTAATCACATTAGTGAGATGTGCATGGTCTCACAGCAAATATGCACATCATGCACTATGGGTAGGTGTATTACATGTGTACATGGCCTACACCTTAACTATATAAAATAGCGAGGCACGCATGGTGGACTATGGTGCACAGTCCAAACCAATTGAAACAGAACCAAGGAGGGACCAGCACACACGACAGCAGGATGTTGAAAATAATAATTTTATTTCGAGGTAGCTAAAAAGCTGCCTGCCATAAAAATAACAGACCGGTTTCGGCTTAAAAAGCCTTTATCAATGTTACATTTCCTTCACAAAAAGTTGATTTCAAAACAGCGTCACATCCTGGTACTCTTTATATAAATCTCTCTTAAAGTGGTATGCTCCTGCCATTGGACGACAGGCTGATCCGACACAATCAAAACTTAAATAATGCAAACAACAGTATAAATGAATATATGAGATTGAATTGGAAATGGAAATTATGAAAATTTATCTAAGTCCCTATTGAAAAATAAATTAGTAATTTATTGCAAAAAGGCAAATATTATATGGTCAAAGCCATGATGACCCAGTATTTTAACAAGGACTCAGTTATAAATCGGAATTTATAAATTGTCATGTAATATAATCATTTGAGCTTGAATAAATGACAATATGTAACATGAAATGTATCTTACTACCTTAAATGGTACAAATATGTACAGATAACACAAAAATATTTTAAAATTACTGCCTAGATGCACCTTAAAGTTGTACAATTTAAATTATTGTTATTAGCTTATTAGTGAGAGACATAAACCCATACAATCTATTTCATCCCTTACTGTTCCAAACATGGATTTGAATGAAATCCTTAGGGGATTATTAGCGGATAAGGACAATTTAGATGTGTTTGGACTTAATGTAGGTCAGTCCCTTATGTCAGACAATGCCTTAACTGATGCCAGAGACAAATGTGGTTTTGTTTTTTCAAAACTTAGAAGACAAATGAAATCTCTCAGAACCAACATATGGCATCTGAAGCTTTTTAAAGCATACAAAATAAAATATATTACACCCAGAGGGCTTCGAATCAGGCTGTGGTGGCTAACATTGATAACCAATTAACACAAGATTGGGCCACTGCACAGCATCAGGCATCAATGCTCCTTGTAGATAGTCTCTCAAAATATTATGAAAGAACTATAGAAACATTGATCACAGATATACACACTACTTTTTCAGAAGCTGAAATCTTTTCCGCTGAAGACTATTATCAGGGTCATTTATGGGAATTAGCTAAAGAATTAGCAAGCATGGAAGAGCAACTCAAGAAAAAGAAAATACATAAGTTTAACAGAGACCTAGCTGACTATGAGAAAGGCAAACCGTTCATGACACAAAAAAGTGTTAGGTTTAGTGAAGGGGCATACAAAACACAAAGGGGGAGGAAGAGACCCAGACCGATATTAAAAAAGAATGATACAACATACAGTGTTACATTTGATGATGATTACTCGTCAACAACAGATGGTGAGGTTTCCTCTAACCAGGCATCCCCAGTTGCAAAAAGAAAGCAACCTACCCCTTTAGGTCTAACACATGCAGGGCAGGGAGGAAACATAGGAGAAAACATGGGCACAACCAACCTTCAAACCTTATTGAAACAAATAACAACACAGTGAATAATGTTCTCAACATTTCTTCCTTTGAGCTTACGAATGTACAATACAAAGTACTAAATAAAGATTTAAATTTTGCACCAACATCACCTGTTCCTGAACATTTTTTATTGGAGGATATTAATAGCTTCTGTAGAATTCTTAATCTCAAGATATTTTTTTCAGATTAGCCCAATTCTCAAAGATCAACTGGTTTCCGATTTGGGAAATCCAATTTCACACCCCCTATGGACAAGCATGTTTCCATATTTAAAAATGGTGTCATGAAAGATCTACATTTTTCCAACAACTACACATGCAATCGAAGTAATCTCAACCAGGCTGAAAGACTAGCACTTTCACAACTACAACAGAACAAGGACATAGTCATCACTCCAGCGGACAAAGGTGGTGGTATTGTTGTAATGGATCATTCAAAATATAAGGACAAGGCCTTAAAACAATTATCCCAATCACAATTTTACATACAGATGGTAGTGGACCCTACACCTAACTTCATATCTGAGATTGATTCCTTTTTAGATCTGGTGGTAGAGGAGGGCATTATTACCACACAAGTTGCCAGGCAACTCAAGGTAAATGAACCAATGCCACAATATTTATATCTCATACCCAAAATACATAAAGATCTACACAATCCACCAGGTAGACCCATAGTATCAGGTCGGGGATCACTTACAGAACCCTTATCTACTTTTCTTACAGAACATCTCAAACCACTGCTTAGTATGGTTAGATCATGCATTCAAGACACTACAGAGTTTTTGAATATCATTGAAGACTCTCAGTTGGAAGAGGATTGGCTGTTATGCACATTGGACGTATCCTCTTTGTACACTAGTATCCTTCATAAGGCTGGCATAGTGGCAGTGACTTACTGGCTAAACAAGTCCAATTTATATCCCACTGGATTCAACAACTTTTTGATTAAACTTACAGAATACGTACTACAAAAAAACATTTTCTATTTTGAAGGCAATCCATATTGGCAAATTAAAGGCACAGCTATGGGGGCATCATTTGCCCCAATTTACGCAGATTTGTTTATGGGATATTTTGAACAGGCCTTCATATATGATGTTCAACACAATACTCATATCGATAATTTGGATATCTGGCGGAGATATCTGGATGATTGCTGGTTGGTGTGGCGGGCTGGTATGGATGAATTATATAAATTTGTTGCATATCTTAACAATAATCCTTTTGACATACATTTCACAACCAATACTGGATATCATGAAATAGTCTTTTTGGATGTTGCGATTAAAAGATTGCCTAACCACACCTTGGCTACATCCATACATAGAAAATTTCCACAATACAACACTTTACTTCATGCCACCAGTTCTCACTCACACCACATCATCAGCAACATCCCAAAGTCTCAATTTCTGCGACTTAAAAGAATATGCTCCACAGATGTAGAATATTCTGTACACACACAGGATTTAAAAACAAGATTCATTGATAGAGGATACAATTTGGAACACCTAACCAACACGGTGACCCAAACCAAGAACAGGAGCAGGTCAGAATTATTGAAATATAACAGATCACAAGAGGATGAAGAAATCAAAAGCCAACAACCCATTAGATTAGTCACCACTTATGGCAACAATACATCCAGGTTTAGACAGATCATTAGTAGACACTGGGACATATTAAAATCAAACGCATTTCTTAATGACATTCTCCCAGATGAATGTGCTTTTTCTTATCATACAGGGCGGACCATTCATTCCCATTTAACACATTATAAAAGATTTATACCACCTTCTACAATACAAACAACACTTTTTGGGGATCCACTGGTGGGCTGTTATCCTTGTGGACATTGTTGTGCATGCCAGAACATTTGTAAAACAAAAGAATTTACCAGCAAAAATACTTCGAAGGTATACAACATTAACATTTTTGGAAACTGCAGCTCTGATTGGGTCATTTATCTGGCTTATTTTACCTGTTCTGCCTTTTATGTTGGTCAGACCTCCAGACCCATCAGATTCAGAATCAGTGAACATCTAAGCTCTATCAGAAATAGATGAATAACAAATGCTCTATACAAACATAGTAGAAACCATATAGGTGCCTCTTTCAAGTTTATTATTATGGATAAAATTCAACTCCACAGAAATTTTAAGATGGGATGGCATACCAGATTAAATAACATGGAAAGTATGTGGATCACGAAACTTGGTGCATTTTTCAAACCAGGGCTGAATGAATGTGAAGTACATGAAGGTACATCTAGGCAGTAATTTTAAAATATTTTTGTGTTATCTGTACATATTTGTACCATTTATGGTAGTAAGATACACTTCATGTTACATATTGTCATTTATTCAAGCTCAAATGATTATATTACATGACAATTTATAAATTCCGATTTATAACTGAGTCCTTAAAATACTGGGTCATCATGGCTTTGACCATATAATATTTGCATTTTTGCAATAAATTACTAATTTATTTTTCAATAGGGACTTAGATAAATTTTCATAATTTCCATTTCCAATTCAATCTCATATATTCATTTATACTGTTGTTTGCATGATTTAAGTTTTGATTGTGTCGGATCAGCCTGTCGTCCAATGGCAGGAGCATACCACTTTAAGAGAGATTTATATAAAGAGTACCAGGATGTGACGCTGTTTTGAAATCAACTTTTTGTGAAGGAAATGTAACATTGATAAAGGCTTTTTAAGCCGAAACCGGTCTGTTATTTTTATGGCAGGCAGCTTTTTAGCTACCTTGAAATAAAATTATTATTTTCAACATCCTGCTGTCGTGTGTGCTGGTCCCTCCTTGATTCTACACCTTAACTATGACATGCACTTTTTATTTGAAGTAATAAATGTAGAACACACTCACCAGCATCTGTCCACTGCCTTGCTGTCACACCAGAGGGAACTACATAGATATGAGATAGTTGGTCAGTGGAGACAACTGTGGCATTGCTACTGCGGGTTTGCAATCTTACAGTAGAACAGTTTACATTCACAGGCCTACAGATTATGTTCCAAATGATCAGTATTGCACAACAACAGGGTCCACATCTTCTAACTACACAGTGCATATCTCACATATGCATGATTTACCAATAGAGGTTACAGTAGTCTACAGATATTCCATGTTACCTGCATGTTCCATGTGTTCTTGCTGGGTGGCTCCAACCTCAATCATGGTAAATGTCTGCTGTTGTTATTGTTGGGCAGGTGCCACCAGGCTCAGGAGCAGCTCCTCCACTCTGGTGAGGGGGGGATGGATGTTAACCCCACCACCTGTTGCAAGCTGTTGTCTCTGTACATCAGAAGCATGCTGATGGACATGTCTAAGTAGATCACTGCAGTGTTGGTGTACATGCTCATATGTCCGGTTATGCAGGCCTACCTCGTTTAGCCTCCGGACAACATCTTGCCACATTGCAGTACGCTCCTGCTGGTCTTGGCTGGTTCTGGAGAATAGTAGGCTGTAGTGCTGAATCATACAGTTGGTAAGAATCTCATCTTCAGCACTACTGTAGCTAGGATTTCTATGGGGTGCCATGATCCCTGGAAGACATAAAGAAAAGATATGTATGAGCAAGTCATATGGCACATTTAACATTATACAGTACAGATATCACTGAACTGCCATATATAGCAACCAATTAGCTGACTGAGATTAAACACTTTCACTACCACATATCAGTGCTCATCCCACAAATGCTTGAAAGTGCCTGGCATGCTCTATATAATAAACCATGTTCTGCACAGCAATAAAATAAAATCACTATATACGACTATACAAGAGTACCTGTCACACTGTATGCAACACAATGCACCACCTAGCCACAGCAGATATAGATCAAGCCAATGCATAAAGAAATATGTCATCCATCGCAATGATTGTAAGGTCCAGTTACAGTATTACCATTATACCACAAAACCTGTTGATGGCAAACCCATGGCCAAAATATGTGCACAATTGTGAATATAGGTGCCATACTGCTGTAGTAAACTATAAATGTTGCTAGATATGCAGTTATATGTTGTACCACACATATGACAGAGGACATGTTATAGGCATACCCACACACATATCAGACATAATTACAAGACACAAAGGTATGGCAACCCAGATAAGCTTTATGTGTGTACCATACAGTACTGTGTGTCAGTACTTACAAAACCTTAAGCTTGAGGAATGTAATCTGTGATGACAACAGGGACCACACAAAACAGTGGTTCCATGCAATGTGGACATACACCATACTTTGCTGTTTAGGCCCAGAGCTTTAAGTAGTACTACAGTACATACAGGATTTGGATTCAACATCAGTACCAATCAATAAGCATACATGTAGTGCTTTAGCCTCCAATGACACACCTCAGTTAACACCAAGGGAGTACATCAGACTGTATGCCATAGTAGTTTATCTGCCTAGCAACAGCATACACAGCTTTTGCTGGGATCAAAGCAAGGACCCATAATACCATGACAGAAACAGATTCCCACTAAGCTATCCCACAAATACACATCTTTAACATATTCACCAACACATTGACCATCACACTCAGTCAACTTTACATATAATCTATTGCAACAAGTAGATGTGGGTGTGTATGAGTTTATATGATTCTCTCTCTCTCTGTGTGTATATATATATATATATATATATATATATATATATATATATATATATATCTATATATATATATATATATATATTTATACATACATACATACATATACACATCCATTGGTGTACATATACATATACAGTCCACCTTTCATGGTGGGAATATCAATTATACAGACGATGTGAGGTATACAGTAATGTAATAATATTGCACAGTCTTGTGAGAAATGCATTGAAAGTGTTCACAGCCCAGGTAGCTTTAGCAGGCCTCACTGGCTGCAACATTGCAAACTGAACAAAACACACACAGTGTTTAACCACCACATGTCATATACCAGCACTGTTTGCTGTCTTGTTTGTCACACACTAAAACCTGCATACAAATATGCACATAACAACCTTCACCAACATATATATGTCCACCCTTCACAAACAGTTGCAATATGTCCCTTACACTATGCACATATACAGATGTTAATATATATGACATATATATATATATATATATATATATATATATATATATATATATATATATATATATATCTGTATGTGTGCACCATACACACACAAGGTCCACACTGTTGTAAATCTCTGGACCTCACAGCTAAACTGTTGGGCCTTGCTGCAACATGAACAGGTGTCACATGTGAACACACAGTAACATTAGAGGGGGTATATATAGCTTCAAATGCCAGATTAGCATACTAGCCTGGTACAGCAGTTGCCAATGCTAAGCTACACTTTAATATGACTATCATGCATGTGTTACTCTGTCACACCCATGTTTATATAAATGTTTGGGCTAATCCCCCAAACAGCCATTGGCCACACTACTGTACAGAACACAGATAACATGGATCAGATGTTTGACATTTAACGCTGAGCTGCACGTTTCACAGTTATGTCCCACTGCCCACAGGTACACACTAAATTGTCCATGGCAGTAGCTAAGCAGGACATCTGTGCATAGATACGTACTGCTGCCACATATGAATGGTTCACATTATG
The DNA here is from genome assembly GCF_019279795.1 of Protopterus annectens. Classification (NCBI taxonomy): domain Eukaryota; kingdom Metazoa; phylum Chordata; order Ceratodontiformes; family Protopteridae; genus Protopterus; species Protopterus annectens. Next base: position 87,508,221 of record NC_056731.1, read on the forward strand.
TAGAGTACTCTTCAAAAACATCTACTACATGCCAGTAAATACATATCTGTTGCATACCTTTCCTTTGTATGAGTTGGCATTATTTCTTTTTCTTTTTCCTTTTGCTTTTCACTGTCTCTCTCTCTCTCTCTGTCTCTCTTTCTGTCAGTCTCTGCAATAGAGTGATTGAGGTTGTTGGCAGCAATTACAGCCTGCTTTTATAGGTATTTGCACATGTGCATGTGATGGCCTCTGCACCAATTGGTGGCCACCATTTGCTAATTGCATGCAGCCTGCTGTGTGGTAATTGCAATAATCACTGTTATAGTAACCCAATGCTATAAGTTGCTAACTCAGGTAGGCGTGGCCCTTTCAGCTTTCCAAGATGGGGATCATGCTTGTTTTCTGTGGACATCGTTATTTAAGGCAGAAGGTTGTTATAGTTCTTATATCTGAAGCCAGGGGTGTAGCCAGTGATTTAAATGTTGTACTCAGACCTGAATGTTGCTGCTTCCAGTACACACTTGTCAGTGTAGAATTGTACTCACCTCTCAAAATGCTAACACAAGATACATGGGAGTATGTACTTTATTTTCTAATTGTACAATTAACTGCCATACAAAACTAGTTATTGAGATGTATTCCTTTGGCACATGAATTGTTTGTGAACTGCTATACTGTAAATATTAATTTACTCACTTCTGAACAATTTGTGCTTTTTTAGTGCTGACATTAGCACAGGCTGCTCAAGAAAACTGGACAAATTTCAGTACTGAGTATGCCTACCTACATCCTTGGTAGACCCTGAACACACAGGTATATTCTACATTTGGGTAAGGGTGCAGAAGTACAGAGAGCATTATGTATCATTGTGTGAATTTTATCTTTCTGGACTTAAAGGGTTGCTGTGTACCTGTTAGTTTATCAAGGCAAGTGGTCTGTCTACGTAGCTCCAACTGTGGACCTATCCACATGGTAGCCAGAGGCTAGCCTGTTATTCTTAGTCTGTGCACCACACCGGTATTTTCAGCACTGGAACAATGGCATTGTTACAGTTGGTTGCTACCAGTACATGGCTACATCCTTTGGTATTTCAGTGTTGAACTCCTACATAAGGGTATGCTTCTGGAACTCCTTCCAAAGCTATTTGCACAGTGTGTAACAGCAGAAAAGCTGATATGCCTGTGTGTTTCTGCCTCTGCCAGGCCTCTCAAACACTCAGGTACATATTTGAACAGACTCAGGGAAAAGTAGGTAAAAGTGAGGTACACCTTTAAAATATTAGTGCCATTAAGTTGAGACTTTGAGAGAACCAGAGCATATGGATTAATACACCTTTTCTGAAGTACAAGCAGTGTCTAACTCTTATTTATTGTCATTATTCATTAAGTGTAATTCACCACCTTTCTGGTCAACGTCAGTACTTTTCAGAGGGATTCAGAGGGACACAGATAAAATTTGTTTCAAAATCAGGAACATCCCTGAAAATTAGGCACAGTTGGGAGGTGTGGCCTCTGCCCTAATCAGATATGCCAGTGTCTGTCCTGCTATGATACTGTGTGGGGGTAAAGTGCTGCTGTAACATTATTTCCTGCTAAAATGGCTGCTTCTCTTATCACAGTCATGTAATGCAATTCCACAACAACTACTGGTAAAGATCCACAGAACAAGTTGTGTGTTATGGCATTCCTATTTTTCCTTTACATTCAGTCACTTTGATGCATGATATATTTATTTCAGCACCAATGTGTTCTATATCTATTGTGTCTTAGTGGTACTTCATGCAGTATAGTGTGTACAAAGTCCAGGGTTCGAGACTGACAGAGGTGTTTTATTTTGCTGCTGAGCAGAACAAGGGCCCTCACATACAGAGTGACTAAGGCACTTTTAAGCAGTTGTGAGCAGGTGTGCGCGATGCTTAGCAATGCTTAACAATGCTTAGCTAAGAACAAACAAGTGCACACTCGTGCCAACCCGCGAACTACTGCTTAAAAGTGCTTACTCCCGCTAATCCCCATGCTCATTTCTTTGAAAGAAAAGAAAAGGAAATGAGGAGATAGGAAAGTGATGAAAAAGGGGCACAAAGAGGGAAAGACAGTAGGGAAAACAGCTCGGGATGTGCAGGACGGCTGTAGGGAAAGTCCATAGCTGCCCATTTCTTTAACAGCAACAGCAGTGCATATGCAATAAATTTGGAGGGAAATATGAAAACTTCCTCCCCTGAGAGAGGGGTGAGGACAACAAAGTATGTTGTACTGCCAATTAAATTACATTTTATGTGTCTAGCGGACATGTGTGCAAAATGGGCAGCTATGTATGGGGCATATTTTTTTTGGGAGCAGATTGCCCTTTTTTTGTTTTCAGGTGAGAGTGTAATGTGGGGTAGGGGAAGTAGGTATATTTGGGGGGGTGGGGAGATAAACAGACAAGACAAACAAGATGCATACAGGGGCAGAATATGACACATGTGGTGGGTGAACACCATTGACGGGGAAGGATGTTTGGAAATTGCAAGCCCATGAGCCCACAGATGGCAACAGTGGAACTGAGATCCCCACCCATGGGCAGTCACCACTGCACCTTCACAGTCCAGAGGGTGGCTGTGCTGGGGGATGCATAGGAGGGGCAGGCTCACCCGTGAGTCATGCCACTCATGCCTCAAGCTGGCATAGAGGATCAGCGACAGAACGCTCGATCTCTCTATGCACCACAGCCCGGACCGTTCGAAGGGTGATAGGTGGCCCTCCTCCATCCACACTTACACAGGGGGGATGAGCCCTATCCCCTGCAGTGCTTCCACCTGAAAGTGGCACAGGGCCAATGGAGGAGGAGGTCCCAGGCTGGGTACTGTATCTGCTGGTGCCAGGTGCCATCACCAGCTGAGGTGGGACAGGTGGGTCTGCTGGGATTGGCCTTCCCATACATTCTATATTTTGGAGGATTTAATAAAAATATGGGTTAATAACAGTCAACAGCATTCCCAGTTAGTTATAACAGCATGCAGAAGTATTCCCATTAACCCAACACACCAGAGTTCCAACAGTTGAACAGCAAGCATAACACATGCATATATAGAACAACAGTGGACATTGCAACAGCATGCAGGTTTAATTGATGGCAACAGCCCACCAATATTGTGGTATCTGAACAGGGCACATGCATCAAAATAAATGCAGATATTTATAAACCAATAGAACATATGTCCTAACAAATGTTTTGAGATTAGACATACCCATTGAGGTGTGGAATTGCATATTTTGAGAGTTGCTCACACACACTACTGCTGAGATGGTACACTGACAGCTCTACTTTCCTATAATTATCTAGATATGTTTATGTGAAATTATCAGTTATATGTTAACAGCTCCCTACATTTCTGGCAGCACACTGACATTTCTGGGACACACAATACCAAGCTACTCATGTGCCAGATTAACCTGTACATGCTGGGCATGAACCAACAGTTGAAAACTGTAAATATGCTTAAAAGCTACTGGCACTCCCTTCATCCATTTTATATGGGCCTACCCAAGTGTGGGTTAACAGCGCTTAATACAACAGTACTATTTCTATAATGCAAGAGTACAACAACATATCAAAGAAAATGCCACAGACACACTCCAGGAAGTATACCTTTATTAAAGACTTAAAACACTCTTCTAGAGGCTCTCTCATTTATTTTATATAACAGTACATGCAGAATAATTACTAATCTGCCTGGTGGTGCAGCCTTAGCAGCCAATCTGCATAGGCTTGCTGGTTCGCAACACGGACACCTGCAGCAGTGAAGTAAATGAAGTGATATTGAGACATACCTATCCATAGTATAGACTAGAATAGTAATTCTTACATACTTAATTTCATGGCTACTTACTCAGTAGTGGGGCATTTTCCATCCCATGGGCCTCCTGGATCCACTGGTCCAGTTGATCCTCCTTGCATCTCTTCAGGTCTGTGTGGTGGTGTCTGACCTGCTCACCAGTCCGAGGGACGCCTGTGGCACTGGTGAGTTCATGAGCTAGATGGTTCCAGGCTTCTGCTTTGTATTGAGTGCCCTGGTACTGGCCCTGCAGGAGTCTATCCTCATGATTATGGACAAGGAGCCAAACCATTACTTTTGACTCCTCAATGCCCCAACGTTGCACTTGAAATCGAGACCCCTCTACAGCACCGGCCATGCTGCCTGCAGATGGGAGCTACAACCAGTTATGGCAAGTATTCCCACCTATGGAGCTTAAATATGCCTCATTTCCTACAATTATTTGTGATTGGCCAGTTTTGAAAAAACTCAGCTGAAGGCACATCTGCTTAGCAATGGGTAAACTTCCATTGATATGTATGTGTGTGTTGAAAGTACATGGCTGTGAAATGCTGTCATGGCTTAGTGGGTTAGTACTGTGAGTATGGTGTACAGTATCCTGGGTTCGAGCCCTGTCATTGCTTTTTATTTTACTACTGGCCAGACCGGCTAGGAGGTGTGGCTGTGTTTAGCTGACTTTGCTCAACTTTGCCCAACGTTGCTCTATGTTGCTCGACATTGCTCTGAGTTGTGCTATGTTGCTCAACGTTGCCCATCATTGTGCTGGTTAGCAAACATGTTCTGTTTGTGCTAGTTGGCGCGGTGCGCAGCTACGTGCAAAGCCATTGTGCTAGTTAACGCAGTGCTCAGCTATGAGCAATTATATTTAAATATGCTTAATACTGGTAAACTTTGCTTAGCAATGCTTCACATTGCTTTTTACCTTCAAATATATATATATATATATAACCATATATATATATATATATATATATATATATATATATATATATATATATATATATATATATATATACAATTTGTTCACTACTACATAGGCCATTTCAATGCTTTTTACAAAAATTTAAATGATAAATGTCAGGAATTATTTTTATATACAGATTTCCAACAGAATTAGAAGGGGGAGAGGTGGGACTTGAACCAGGAATGCCTTTTCTTTGGGCGAAGGCTCTACCACTACGCTATTGCTATTTCGCTTAATTTGCATATAAGTTTCTTATTATCCTCTTCAGTGTCTGAACTGCTAACTGTAGCTAAGCAATGGGCAAACCCGCGCAAACATGTGCAAATACAGGCAGCTATATCGGAAATAATAACAAACAATAAATTTTTTGCATTTTATAATTGTGCAGGGGTTTAGAATTTGGGGGAGTGTAGTGTTGGGTATGTACACATTTGAGCGGACTCACTCATGTAAGTAGACATTTCCTGAGTGTCAGACTTGCAGGGGCGTGGATTTTTGGACTGCTCGGCAGTCCGACACGCCCCCTGCACTTGTGCATGCTCCGTGTTAGTCTTAGAGTTGAGGCAGCGTGCCCTCATTAATATGCATGGCGCACTGCCATCTTACTCCTAGACTGGCTCTTCCGTATAAGACTAATCTAGTCTTACACGGAGGATTAGTGAGTCCTGGGGACCCACTTATAAAAATGCACATTTTCCCTTATGCTCTTAAAAACCATATAAGGCATTTTAACTTGTTTAAATTTTTAAAAACGTGTTCCCACTTTACACTGTTTTAAACAAAGTAAATATTGTGCATAAAAATAACCATTTATCCTTGTAATTTTTTAAACACTGTGTAAAACATTTAGATTGAAAGCATGTTTCATTAAAACCAGTAAGGAAAGAAAGCTACCAAGCCTGTTCCTAATACCAGATTTAGACACTCATGTTGTATCTTGTTAGATCCTAACCTTCATCCTATTCTTAATTTAAATCATAATTTTAGACTATGTATGCTCTTAGATTCACCAGAGAAGTTTGTTGCATCCAAAAAATAAATATATATATATATATATATATATATATATATATATATATATATACACATATATATACATACATTTATATTTAAATATTACAGATTCCTGGATGATATACTTGTATTATGGGAAGGTAGAATGGATGAGATAGTGGGATTTATGGAACATATCAATGCAACCACTAATTTTCTGACATTCACTTTTAATGTGGAGGGAGAGGGAGTGAATTATTTAGATATCCACATATACAAGAACAGGAATAAGGGTTGCTATGAATCATCCAAATACAGGAAACCTACCTACTCCAATAGTTTCCTGCATTTTGAAAGTAGTCATCCTTTTTGGCAAAAAGGAATCTGGTCAAGGGACAAATGATTAGATTGTCAAGGTTGTTAATCGAGGAACTGAGGTTTCTGGATGAATTAAACATTTTGAAGGAGGTGTAAGAGGTAAGAGGCTACCCCAAGGGTTTGTTGGAAGGACAGGAACAATATGTGGTTAGTAAAAGGAGGGATTTGTACCCTCCACTATTAAGGTGTCCAGAAAGTGTGATGGGTGACAACAGGACAAAACATGAGACTGTATGTTGTGTATTGACATATGACCAGGATTTCCCAGAAGTTCGGAAATTTGTGGAAAAGAAATGGAAGTGTGTTTTTGGGGCATTTGGGCTAACTGAAAAATTAGATCAGGACCCAAAAATAGAATATAGGAGAGGCCCAAATATTAAAAACGTATTTGAGAGGAATAAAACACAAGATAGGATCCCTATGGGGAGGATGAACAAGTGTAATGGATGAAGGGAATGTAGATTTATATATGAAACAAAAAATGTGGTTATTGAAGGGTATAAGATAGTTATACAAATACAAAGGAACTATAACTGTAACAGTAAAGAAGTAATCTATGTGGCCCTATGTCAGACTTGTTCTGCTTTCTATATAGGAAAAATGGAAAACCAGTTAAGAAAGAGAATTTACCAGCACATTTATGCAACAAGGAAACAAGATAAGACAAATCCCCTATATAGACATAGTAAGGACTGTATGAATTTTAAAAAGTTCCTCTTCTATGTTATGGAAAAATTACAGAGATATGAGAGAGGGCGTAACTGGTCAAATTCTTTATAGTCCAGGGAAACGCACTGGCAGGTTTTGCTGGATACAACAAACTTCCCTGGTATCAGTGATAGAATTTCTATCAGTAGCTTACTGAATCTAAGAGCAGAAGTAGTCTAAAATTATGACAGCAATTCAGGTCGTATGCTGGTATAGGCCTCCATCCATGTCCCAAGACTCACACTCCATGTTCCTAAGCACCCAGGAGAATATTAGGGTCCAATATAACACTCTCATACTGGGTGACTTCAACTACCCCTCCATTAACTGGGAAAACTATTCATGCACCAATACACCTGCCCAGCATTTCCTGGAATTTATTAATTCCAATGCCCTGAACCAGCTTGTTCTTACCACCACAACATCCTTGACATGGTCATTACTAACAAGGGCGAACATTGCTCTACACCGATAGTCAACTCCTCCCTGGTTAGATCCAACCACAAACTAATCACCTTGGAAATCCACATCTCTCCCACCCTCCCACCCCAAGGTAACCAGCATGAAAAACTTCTCCAAAGCTAACTTTGGGCTCTGAAAAATAGAGGTGGCTAACCACGGCAACCATGCAAATGGAGAACAGTTGCATGACTGCCAAATCATACACTAATGCCCTGTCCAAGTACATACACAAATGCATGGATCTCGCCATACCCAATAGAACCAAGATGCTCTCTTCCAAAAAAAGGAAGCCAATCTGGTGGTCCCCTGCGATAAATAAAGTCTATAACAGAAGGAGGAAACTGATGCAGAATAAGGTAAAGTCCCAAGACTGGAAAAACTCCCTTATCAGCCTCAACAAAAAAGATGAGATCCCTCATCAAATCCTCTACAACTAGCTATGAAAACAGAATTGCAGCAGATAGTAAAGACAACTACAAGGCCTTCTATAGTCATGCAAAGAATCTCCACTAAAATACCCAGATTTGCTCTGAGCTACTGCACAATGGTACCTCCTATACCGAGCCAACAGATATTGTCAATATACTGGCCGACAGATTCAGTGCCAACTTTACCCCTCACTCCCCCACCAAAGGACCAATCACAACACCAGTAGATTGCCAGGCACCCAGTATTAGTGCTGCACAGGTGAAAACAGCACTGTCCAAGGCCAAGAATACAGCTTCTATGGGACCTGACAACATCCCTGGCTATGCTCTACATAAACTACAGAGTGAACTGGCACCTCACCTGTGTGTCATGTTCAATCACAGCCTCACCTCAGGCTTTGTCCCTACCAAATGACACACTGATACAGTCATCCCTCTCCACAAAGGAGTGACTACAGACCCTGGGAACTATCGCCCCATTAGCCTGATGAGTCTGATATGCAAAGCTATGGAACGCATCATCATGGACATAATAAACAAGGCTATAGGGAATCTCCAAACTCTGGATCCCACACAATTTGGTTTTGTGAAGGGTAGGTCATGCCTGCTCAATCTGGTTGACTTCTTTGAGTCAGTCATCAGAGCTGTGGATGAAGGCAAGGTCATTCATACAACGTAGCTTGATCTGGCCAAGGCCTTTGATACCATTTCCCATTGAGGAATCATAGAAAAACTCACTAAGCTAGGCATCAACCCCCATATTACTAGGTGGGTTGCAAACTGGCTCACAGAAAGAACCCACAGTGTGAAAGTAGCTGACTCCAAGTAAGATTGCTGACTAGTCACGAGCTGAATCCCACAGGGTTCGGTCCTGGGTCCTCTCTTGTTTGGTATCTACTTCTCTGAGGTCCAGGCCAACACAAAGGGACTCTGGCTGACAAAGTTTGCAGATGATTGCAAGTTGGGAGCTATTATTAACTCCCCAAGTGATGTTGACATCCTACAGAAAGGCCTCACTGAGACCAACGACTGGTGTCAGAACCATGGCCTTAAGCTCAATGCCAAAAAATGCGTTGTCACCCCCTTTGGGAAAAACCCAATTCCCATGAATTACCACATTGATGGTAGTCCACTGAACACAGAAAGCATTATAAGAGATCTGGGAACACAGGTTGACAGCAACCTCTCTTTTGACCGCCACATTGCCACTGTGGTTAGAAAGTCTTTCTATGTGGCACATCTCATTACTAAGGGTTTTGCATCCAGGAATAAAGAGGTCATTGTCTCCCTCTACTCTTCCTTCATTAGGCCAGTCATCAAGTACAATGTCCCATTTGGCATGCACCTTACTAGACACCTGCAACAACTGGACAGGCTGCAAAGGTATTTCACAAAGAGGATCCTAGGCCTTAAACACTTGTTCTATATGGACAGACTCAAAAAACTCCAATTATTCTCTGTCTCATATCACAGCCTACTTAGAGGCGATCTCTGTTTGACTTACAAAGCCACGTCTGACCAATCTCTGTTAGAAACGCTACATCTAAAGGAATCCCAATCCCTCCACACCACATGCTCCAGAGACCTCAACCTCATTACCACAATCAACAGAACAACCTAGAGGGACAGGTTCATAACCCAGAGATTGCCCATGCTATGGAACAGACTCTCCATACATGTCAAACAGAGCACCTTACTAGCCCTCTTCAAAAGCAACCTTGATGAGTGGATGGGAAATAGAAAATTCACCCCGGGGAACACTCCAGTGGCTCTGCTCGACAGAGACACTGGGAACTAAAATCAGGTGGCACAATGCCAGAGTAATCCTATGGGCTAGGCTTGTAAAGGCTCCAGGGCCATTAGCCTAGTACACACCTATGAACCTATGAACCTAAATGTTGTGAACATTTTTATAAATCAGAAAAGTGTGGAAATGAAGAAAGAGCACAAATGGAAATATTTATGGAAGACTTAATTATGTCGAGGTTGGAATAGATGAGGCTTAATAACTAACAGTTAAAAATCCAAAAAGATGAGTTAAAGGCAGTGATTTATAATCATGCTTCAGAAAAGTCTCCTGGAACAAATGGAATTCATGAGAAAGTTTGGAAGTTAGGAGTGAAGAAAGTGATAAAGATCTGGAAGGTTTTGTTTAACAGTATTTTAAAAGGAGTGGAAGCATCAACATCTTGGAAGAAAGATGTGGTGGCTGTATTTTCCTCTGATCCATCAGACCCAGCTTCATATAGACCCACTTGAATTTTAAGACATGATCATAAAGTGTTTATGGCCATAATAGTTACAATAATGTCAAAGTTGTTGCCAAAGTTGATAGATATGGATTAATGTGGTTTTGTGGAGTGGATGCAAACATTTGATATCAATGATGTTCCGGAGGGAAGCAGAATGTAAGAAAATACTCCTGTTTTTGGTGAGTCTTGATGCAGTGAAAGCATTTGATATAGTATACTGTGATTTTATAAGCAGGGCATTGGAAGCATTTGCATTCCCTGATACAATAATACATTTAATTAAGAGGATATAAAAAGGATTAGAGGCAAGAATTAAAGTGGGAGGGTTCCTCTCTGTTAAGTTGTGTTTGAACAGAGGAACCAAACAAGAGTGTCCTCTTTCCTCTATGTTATTTTCTTTAAATCTAGATTCATTGGCAAAGAAAATAAGGGACTTAAAAATTCAAGGATATTATTTTTGTTTTAATAAAGAAAAGTTTGCTTTATTTGCAGATGATATTATTTTGTACCTTATAAATCCAGAAATGGACATCTCAGTGTTGTGGAACATTTGCAGACAGTTTCAAGTCTTTTGGGGATATAAAATGAATGAATGAGGATAAAACTAAGGCTATAGCTGTGGATTATGTGTGCACACATAAATTGGTTCAGCAATCCCCATATTTATGGATACATGGTTAGATGAAGTATTTAGCTGTACCAATTAAAAAAGAATATGCTATGCCAGCTAAGGATATGGTGGAAGAGACTAAATAAAAGATAATATAAAACATGACAAACTACAAGCTTTTGTTTATGGATATGGGCAACAACAACATTTTAGTCCCTTTAGTTCTCTATACAGGATAGGCATATTGTTATCAACAAGAGGAGAAGTTGTGGACAATAATTAATACTGACTTGAAGGAATTTATCTGGGAGGGAAATAGGGCAAGAGTTAAATGGGATAAGTTGGTTTTCCATTTGAAGGGATATTTTAGAGCTCCACATTTAAGGATTATAAATATATATATATATATATATATATATATATATATATATATATATATATATATAAAACAAGCATAGGGTTATAATTCTAATTGGAAAAGGATAATGATGAAATAGGGGGAACCTCAAGAAATAAGGAGAGAGTAGGATTTTGGATGCAGATTTTTAAAGAGAATAATCACAACCATGCAGAATATTATTTTAATAAAGTAGCAGAAAGTAATCTAATAATTATGTCAACATGAGAATGGAGAAAGGAGAGTTTGCCAATAGGTATGTCTGCAAGCACAGATGCAGAAAATAGGCAAAAGGGGCTGGAAATTACTAGAGAAAATTGACAAAGGAAGCAATGTATTGGGAGCAAATAACCAGAGTGGGAAATGTAATAACTGGGATGAAGCCAGGAGGTGTATTTGAGCTGCAGGCTTGGTACTGTCTTCCCTAAGGACTGATATCAGTTTATAGGCAAAGAGAAGGGGAGAGGGAGATTGAAAGTGAAACTCCTGTTCTGGTACAGTTTTTAGTTGAATGTAGAAAAGATGTTGCTCTTAAAAAAAAGTTATTAATCAAGCAAGTAAAACATTGCACAATAGCTTTAAGAATCAATTAGAGGAATTTGGAAAACATTGGAAAGAAAGACAAGAAAAATAATTTACAAGGGAACAATGGGAGGACATGTATCTGGCTGCAAAGTATGCAGCAAAGTCCAGAAGGTTTAGGAGTTTTGCTTGGAAATGTTTGCATACATATTTGTTTACCTCAAGCAAACTTGAAAGAATTTTTCCTCAAGTAGATAGCAATTGTTGGATGTGTGACAGGGAAGAAAGAGGTAAATAGGAGCATATGTTCTGGAAGTATAATGAGCTGGCAGATTTTACAAATCCTCTACAGAGTACTCCGTCAGAAATATTGGATAAGCAAGTGGCTGTAAATAAGGAAATGATTCTTCTGAGATAGGACACAGGGTCTGAATTGTCTAAATATAGTAAGGCCTTGTTAAGTTTAATTCTGTTGGCTAACATAAAAAGCAAATGGAAACTAAAGTCTTGAATGCTGTATTGATAAAATAACTGGAAGAGATATCTTTAGAAAAGGGAAGAAGCAAATTATTTTTAAACCTTTGGATCCAGTGATGTTCTAACTAAAACTATTGGTTAAAAAAGAAAGAAATTCAGTACCTGCCTCGCACCCCTTCCAACTACAAGAAATGATAGCCATGTGTTATGTACTCCTTCTATGTTAAATTGGGATAAAGTGAAAGAATAAATAGGTGCACTTATATATGTCAAGTTGTTGCTGTTATTCATATACACAGCATGCCTCCTTACCCCTTCCTACAAAAGATACTCATCGTATGTGAATCGATTTTATGTCAGGCTGGGAAAAAAGAAAATCAACAACATGCATGCCTGAGCAATCTCGTCTTGGTTTGTGATTTGTTGTGGAGTTGACCGGTAAGAGGCGTTTTATTTATTTTTACATTTAAAAGGAGGTACGACTGCGAGCTATTGTGAGCAGACGCTACTGCACACCTTCACATGTGACGTAAAGAAATTACAACTTCTGTCTGGCTGGTAGAACTTGTATGGTCAGAACAACTTTATTGCATTTTATTATTTAGTTGGATATTGCTGGTATAATTGTTGTCACAGAAGTTGATTTAAGTTCCTTTGAATTCTTTGCTACTGACTTTATGTAATGTTTTTTCCTTTGCAATATTTTACTCATTTAAAGCTGAATAGGGATTCCTTAAATGAGTATGCAATTAACAATTTGCTAATGCACAAGTATCTTATACAGTGTAAAAAACATCTTGTACAGTGTAATAAATGCTATGCATATTTAAAGGTAGCAGCTGATAACACTGGTGATCTTTGTTCTTCATGTCAAAAGTTGGATGATTTGCTTACCATTGTTAGAAGCAAATCTCAACTTAATGACGATGATTGCACTTGTGCGATTGACATGGCTTGGAGAACTGTTGTTTCACATATTAATGACTGGACTGATCATATAAATAATGTTAGGCATAGAAAAAATAGAACATATTTAGGAATTGATGCATCTATTGTCTGCAAAGATCATTCAACTCCTATGAAATAAAGCGATGCCTCTGACAACTCTGGAATTCTGGATGCAAGTATTCAGCAATCTGAGGATCCAGTTTGTGTAGAAGGAAACAAAAAAAAGAAAGAAAGGAAGTTCACAACAAATAACAAGGAAGAAAAAGAAAATGACTAATGACTGTAAAGGAAAGAGAATACGTATTAAAAAGGATTCTGCTTTGTTATGTAACACACTGGTGACAGGGAATGAAGATATCTGTCTATCAGAAAACCCTCAGACTACATTAAAAGGCATCACCTTTCCAATGGAAAAGGTAGAAAAAAAAGGCAAGGGGCAGGTGAAAAGGAACAAATCAGAACTGAACGTGGAAGGATTGAAGAACATTACTGTAAGAAAAAAGAAGAGAAAGACAGATGTTGACTGCATGGCTCAAGCTGTGGATTTACAATGCCAGCAGGATGAGGATGTAACACACAATGAAAACAGAGAAATTAATAAGACTAATATTGATGAAGATCTATCCTTCATAACAATTGATAGAGCAGAAATGACTGCATTAGAAGCTGAAGATTCTTCAGCGATAGTCAGCAAATATATTCTTGTAATTGGAGATTCAGTTATTAGAGGAACTGATACTTATATTTGCAGAGATGATAATGAACATTGAGTAGTGTTATGCTTGCCAGGAGCAAAAATAGAAGATGTGAAACAAGCCTTGGAATGCCATAATGTAAGGAACATGGGTCTGTTTTTATTCATGTTAGTACAAATGATGTCACCAACAAAGATTCTTTGACTGTAGTTGGGAACTGACAGCCCTCCTAGATAGTATAGCTCATACTGGTGTTAGGACATATTTTTCACAAATCACCTATAGAAAGGATAGTTAGGTCACTGTGAATGAAAAGATTTTTTGGGTAAACACCTACATGGAAAAAAAATGTCCTGTTTTAAAAAATGGAAATGCGTAGAGCATCCAAGCCTTCTTTTGGGCACACGTATTCAGACAGGATGGTGTGCATTTGTCTAGATCAGGGAAGAGAATTTTTGCAGCGGATATTTTGCAATATTTGACAAACACTAGCCAGGAGTTTTGCCAGGTCAAAAATGTAACAGTCCACAGATAGAAACATTTGATACATCTCTGATGGTTGTTAATGCTAGGAGCATTAATAATAAAGTTTTTTTATTAGAAAGTTGCTACGTTCCCACAAGATTGATGTTGTTATTGTTTGTGAAACATGGTTAAAGAACGATGACTCGAAACCAATTCTGACAGGGTATAAAAGTTTTTACTGTAACAGATATTCTAACAAAAAATCAGGTGGAGGTGTTATGATAGGGATTAAAGATAGCTATGAGACCTGTGATTATTACATGTTCAGTGATAACACCAATACTATAGACTGTGTAACTGTGACAGTAAAGACAACCCTGGAACATATAACAATTGTTGGAGTGTACAGACCACCAAAGTCAAATGCAGATGACCCAGAGGAATTCATAAATTTCTTACATGAAACACAGGATGGAAGAATAATATTAGCTGGGGACTTAAATTTACCAGAAACAGACTGGAATAATATTGATTCAGCAACGTTAGTAAAGAAATTATTCACAGAGTATAGTCAGGAACAACAAATGCTTCAGATTGTAAAATAACCTACCAGGGGACGGAATATGCTAGATACAGTTTGTGTTCCCAAAGAAATTACTGTAACATTTTACCACCATTGATGTGCAGTGATCATGTGGTTATTAAGGTTAATTTGTTGCTAGATAATTTTGCCAAACTGAAATCTAAGCCAATGCACTGAATTTTAATTACAGATTATAGGGAAACAAAACAGTTACTATATAAAACTAACTGGAGCGAGGTGTTCAGTGGAAAAACTACAGATGCAATGGGGAAAGTTTTGAAAGAAAAATTGAGTGCAAAAAGTCAGAAAAATGTTTAACTTCCGGATCTAGGTATGCAACATCAGGGGGGTATATTTCCATAAGAACAAGATACCTGATTAAGGTGAGAGACAAAAAATATAAGAACATGCTGGACAAACCGAATAAGCATAGTGTTAGACAAGATCAAGAAAAAATTGAAGAAAATCTATATAAAGATATTGTGCATAATAGGAAACCTTTTTATAGATACATAAGGTGTGGAAGGAGGAAAGATACACAAATTGATAAACTGTGTGCATATTCTAAAATTTATTCTCAGTCACAGCAGATTATATATATATTTACAGAATCTTATGCAAAACAGTTTGGTTCCACAAAAGGGGTGGTAAGTTGTCCTAGTGACATCCAGGTAACCCCAGATACTGGAATCAAATTACATTATATTGAAAAGGAACTGTGCAAACTGGATCTAAACAAAGCACAGGGAGGAGACGGAATAAGTAACAATGACCTGAGAACACTTAAGCAAGAACTTACGCTGCCATTACATCTGTTATTCACTAGGTCATATAAATATGGAGAGATTCCTCAAGATTGGAGACATGCACTTATTAAACCTGTCTTTAAGGGAAAGGGGAGTAGGACAAACCCAGAATAATATAGACCTTTAAGTCTACTTTCATGTTGTGGAAAAATAATGGAGAAGGTAATACTGGATAAGTTAATGTCAGAACTGGATAGGTTGGGGCTTGAAACCATATATCAGCATGTATATGTTGAAAATAGATCTATTACCACCTGTAACATGACGTTCTATAACAATATAATAACAGCTATGAATGAAAAATTGTGCTGTGATGTGATTTATATAGATATGACTTCAGCATTTGACAGGGTCATGCACAAAACACTGATCAATAAATTAGTACAACTAGGTATTGATGTACTGTTAATAAGATGGATAGCTGCATGGCTAACAAATAGGACATGGCAAGTATCACACACCAACTGGACAGGTGAAATCCTTGGTTATAGTCAAGGTGTCCCACAGGGCTCTGTTCTAGGCCCTTGCATGTTTAAATGTTTAGATTCAGACCTTACATTTTCATCTGAGGTGTTCTACAGTCTATATGCAGATGACCTGAAATTGGGTAAACGGATTACAAGTGTTACAGATAAGGCATGTCTGCAAAATAATTTGACTAAATTGACCATTTGGGCACAGGAGAATAATATGTTGATAAATACATCAAAAACTAAGCATTTGAGATTTGGGAGACATAAACCAAAAGGTGAATATTTAATACATCACACAGTGATTGAAACAGTAGACCTGAGTATATGGGTAGATTCAGCTATGTGTTTTTCTAATCATATCAACCAATTGGCTAATGATAGTTATATAGTTACAGGCTGTATAAAAAGATTTATAAAGTCTAGAAAATCAAACATAATGAAATCATTGTTTGTTAGTTACGTTAGACCCAAACTTCAGTATGGAATAACAATATGGAAACCCTATAGGAAAACAAGCATGAATAAACTGGAAAGAGTACAGCGGAAATATACCATGGATGTGAAAATCTAAATTATTATGAAAGACTAAAATATCTGAACTTGTACAGTGTCTCTTAAGAGATCTTATTCAGGTATATAGGAGATTTAGGGACAACTACCTCTGGGAATCTTTGGGGTTATCAAAAAGTACTAGAGAATCATCAGATAACCTATATAGAAGATTCTATAGGAATGAGAATTGTACTAATTTATTATCTGACAGAGTAGCTGATGCATGGAACAGACCACCAAATTACATTAAAGTAAGTACTAGTTTAGATATTTTTAAGAACAGCCTGGACATTTATTATGGAAACAAGTGTCTTGGTATATTGGCAATCTAGAAGGATATTAATGCCCGTGCTTGAAACATTTGTATGTATGTATGTATGTATAATAACATATTTCACCTTAAAACTGTCAGCTGTGTGTATGAACACAGTATACCTCCTTACCCATATATCCCAAAAGACTGTCATCTGTATAGATGTCTGATGTCTGATTGTGAATAAAGTACAATAATACGGATTTCAGTAATGCAGTCTCCTAGGCAGTAAACTGCTTCTGGAAAAGCTATGGTGACCTACGATGCAAACCTCTGAATCTAATTGGGAGGAATGTTAAATAAATTATTACCAAATAAGCTATATAACTTTCTATACAAACCCCTGAGCAGGGCTAGTTTTAGACTAGTTGAGGTCTAAGGACTGATATATTGAATATAGGTTCACTGTCAGGAGAAAACTTGGAAGTTGATGAAATGATGATGAAGAGGAGACTTGCCATCCCCTGTATCTAGGAGACAAGGTGGAGTGCGATGCAGCAAAGACACTTGGCTTGGGATTCATAGTCTACTGCTCAGATATAAGTAAAACTAAAAATTATGTAGGAAATGTTTTGAAGGCAGACTTCTGAAGACAGCAGGGATGTCATCAGAATTAGTGATACACTTGTGGCAATCAGAATCCAGAGTAAAACTGTGCAGTATTCATAATCTCAGCCAATGCCCTACCAATACATCTCAATCTGAAGATACTGAAAATCTGTTAAAAGGCCCTTGAAAAGTAGGTACATCCAGCCAGAAATCTGAGCATTTAATTAGCATAACATTTGAATGCAAATAGGGCATAGCACTTCCAATAGGAATGACAGATACTACTCAGAAATACATTTAGAAAACGGATTGTCAAGAATGATGGAAAATATAAGTACTTTATCAAAGAGAATGTGCAGTCTGTAGACTTTTATGAATTCTTTTGCAGAATTTTACCATGCCGAAAAAGGGTGATATAATGTGTCTCCTCTTTCTTTAAATTATTAGTGCTACTAGCATGTTACTCCTGTAGTATGATCGTTTATGTACTAGACTGCTTCAAAAATCAAGTGACATGAGAGGGATTCAGAAAATTGTGTGTTGGGGTAAAAGAAGCCTGAAAATAGTGACATACTTCCAAAAATTAGTACATAATGTGTAGGGCTACATCAGGCCTGAAAATAGAAATGTTCCTCCTAAACAGGGACAGTTAAAAGGTCTGTCGCTATAGCTGGGTTGTGATGGTGAGGAAAAGAGTGCATTCAGGCAGCAGTTGTAGGACTTACTAGATAAAATAGTACTATTTGAGTTGGTGTTTATAATGGGGGATCTATAATGGTACAGATATACAGACAGTAAGAAAAGGATCTAATGACTGCCTGGGTGGGCAACAGGAATAAAGAAGGAGATGAAGTCCAAGACGTCTGTCTGGCAAATGGCTTAATGTTGGCCAACACATGGTTCAACAAGAAAGACAGTCACATTATCACATACAAGAAAGGCTAATATGCACCCCAGATATACTTTCTACTAGTATTGAAAGGGCAGAAGGGTAGAATCAGTAACTGATAATGGTTAGTTTCTTATGTGTAGCTAGGATCCACCGAATCATGCATTCACTCAAGCCATTACACCACAGGCATCAGTATGATTCCATTATAGTCCACGTAGGTGTAAATGACCTGGGAGGTACCTCACTGGACTATATGAAGAGAGACATTATAGAACTCTCAGACTACGTGTGTCAGGCTGGTTTGTGCTTAACATTGAGCAGCATATTACTATCAATGCGGATGATGCCACAATATGACCAAACGATGATTGGTTTTAACAATTGATTGTCTTTCGGGCGTTATTCTAAGGGGATCCAATATTTGTCAGCTTGGGAGGACATGGTATACAGAAAATGTTGCTTTCCCAAGGATGCTCTGCACATGCCCCTTCTAGGCTTTCGAATACTGGCAATAACTTTATCCTCACCCATAGTGCCTTTTTAGGCAATGCCAAATAGACAAACCTACCAACACAGCAAAATCAACTCAACTGAACTACAAAGTGTTTCTGATCAATGCCAGAAACCTAAATAAATAAATACACTCCCTCCAAACCCTCTTCACACTCAGGCATATAGACATCCTTGTAGTTACCAAGACATGTTATAAAGTGGCAGAGAGTACCCCGACAATGCAAGGGTTCAGTGCCTCCCACACTTTTAGACCAATAGATGCACAGAAAAGGGCTAAAGGTGGAAGAATCTTGATACACATCAGTAAGAAACATACGTCTAGGTTGGTCAAAATGGATGATGTGCTGGGGTTCCTCCCAGTGCAGATCACCATAGACAAAATCCCATATCATATTCTAGATATCTATAGGTTACCTCCAAATCCCAAGAAGCCCGCAGTACATACTTGGACCTAATGCAAACACTTACCATCCAATCTATCACCCTACTCATGGGGGATTTTAATTACCTCTCTTTAGACTATGAATTCTACCAGCCTCAAATCTACAGGCACAGAGATTCCTACACTTCATAAATACAAGCACCCTAGCCAAATAGTGAATACACCCACTAGATGCTCTAACATATTGGACCTTGTACTCACAAATATGGTAGAATGCTACACCCCCTTCCTCAGTGTCTTGTTGTCATGAAGCTATCCCCTTCAAAGTCAAAACCAACTTCATAATCCCAGTAAAACCAGTAACAATTAGAAATTATTCTGAGGCAAACTATCTTTTATTAAATGATGGTTCGTCAAAATTCAGTGCCCCTCCAAACCCCTAAAACACATCTGTCTACATTGAATTGCTCTCAGAAACTCTGTACAACCATGCCAATGACTGTGTACAGGCTGCTGTGTCTACTAGAATTAAGCCAAGAAGTAGCCCCAGAAACAAACTGCCCTGGTGGCACCACAAATTAAACAGGATGTACTACAAAATGGAATAATGGCAAAAATCATGAAGAATAATTCCCATAAAGATAAAAACTCTTTCATTGAACTAAATAGGCAACTAAGATGGCTAATTAGATCAAAAAATGCCAACTTTGAGGTTAAGGTAGCCTCCAGGTGAAAGGTAAGCATATGGCCTTCTTCAGTTATATCAAAACTCAAGAGCAACACAGCAATGTGCTGAGCTAATGGTTAACAGTGCTACATGCACTAAGCCTGGTGACATAACAAACCTGTTAGCAGAGAAATTCAGTTCCAACTGTGCCCCCCTTTCACACCCAGCTATGCCCCAAAACTACCCTCAAACATAACAGTTATTCTGACCCTGGAGTCACAGGTTAAACACTGTCTTAAAACAGGCTTTGTGCACGAGATTGGAGGAATATGAGAGTCATCCCCTTCATATAGGAGCACCTTCATTATCACAGTCCCTTATAGAGCAGGGGTTGTGGGATTGCCAAGTCCCCAGAATGTCTGAAGGTCTAGATGTTATGTGAAGCATTTTCAGCCCCATTTTTGAAAGACACAAAAATGTTGTCATTTTATTTTATTTTATTTTTTATTTCTGCTATCCAGAGGTTTTATGCATGTCTCCACAAATATTTTGATTGTTCACATATAAAATATGCAGCATGAGAGAGACACACACCCAAACACATCCAAACCCACACATGTGCATGCGCACTACATGTGCAAACAGACACACATATGATGATATACACTACAGATGTCTTCTTGTGACCAAATTAATTAATGCATACATAAATAATGTCTCAAAATTATGCTGTCATAATCATATAGTATAACCCACTGCAACCCACCTCAGCCATCTGAACTTCTTATGAAGCAGAAGCAAAGATGAAAAAGAAACTTTAATAGCTGACCTTATGTAAGTCTAGAGCCCTAGCAGTATTAAAACAGTTTACCGTTTAAGATGTTTCATGTGTATAGTCACAGGTAGGATGGGTCTGAAGTGGCTCAAGCCTCTAACACTAGATTATGGGACAGTACCAACTGGCAGTGGTTTTGTTGTGTAATTATGGCAATTGTGTGTAAAGTGTCCATTGTGCAAGAAAAACAATATCTCAGCTGCTTCAGCCTGTGTGCAAGTGTTTTTTTCCTCCAACCCCCTTTAGATGCCTTTAGTCACGAGTAAAAACAACAACTTTTTACTTTCATGACCAAATTCCCCTCTGTACCTTGCAAATACAAAATCTCACCCTTTATCAGATGTGAAACCACTGTGAAGATATAGATTCTTTGTGTGCATTATAGTGAAGTGTGTTTTGAGGAGACTCAGAAAATAAAATAACACTCAAAGGAGAAGCTATTCAATGCATGTTTCTGTTAATAAACAAAATCAGCAGGCATGCTTATCAGACATTTGCTGCAGTTTAGGAGTTCTGATTTATTGGAAGAGTATCAATGAGGGTGTGAACTGATTAACTACTTAGGTGCCAAAACAGTTTAATATCAGTCTGCTAGCTTTGCCTGCTTAATCTAATGCTTCAGCCCTGCTCATTTTTAGCAATTGCACAATGACTGCCATGCTTTGATATCTACTTTTGCTGAGATCCAGGATAGACTTTTAAACTCAGAAATAATAGCATGCAAATTAAACCTACAAATTATTGTTATATCTGAACTCTTGGGTAACATGCAACCTTTATCAGTAACTACTCGTGGTATTTGATACACTAGGCAAGCTGACAAAAGTGAATTCTTTAGGCATGATTAAAATGCACATTACTCATTTGATTGGTACTCCAAAATTAGTTTTTTTTCAGTATCAGTCAGGAATTTAATCCTATATAGTACATTAAAATTGAAAACTTTGTTTTCTTTGACAAAATATCAGTAAACATTTGTAAGATTTTTCTACTGAAATAATAGAGAACAGAAGAGACTTCTCTATACTCAGGAAGCAGCTATGGTAAAAGAATATATCATTTAGATTTATCTTTCCAGCGTCATTAAAAATTAATTATCAAGATTTAACATTAACTTTTCCTATACCTTAAGAAGTTTTTAAAGAACTCCATGCATCAGATATTCTGTATTACATCTCCACTGAATGGGGAAGATGAGGTTAATATGAACTATTATTCTTCATGTTTTGTGGGAGGGGATGCCTTCATGCTGAGAGACTTGAGACTTTTGGGATATTCAAGATTTTATGAATATAGTTTCAATGATTATTAATCGTTTGACTCACTGAATCAAAAACTAATTTTGTTAAATTTCTTTCATAAATTAAAATTTATTTAATTTGTTTACACCAAAATACGTCCAAGCATAATATTTTATTAAACAATAAAACAATTTAAAATGTCCTTTGAAATTCACAAGAAAATAAGGCCAGGGATGTTGCAGTTATTTATATATCTGATTATTTATGAGATTTATGTTTTTTTCAAGATGAGAATGATATCATTTTGCTATCTAATGTCAAATACTGATATTTTTTATTCACTTGGTTCTATCTATACACTATACACTACAGGAATTTCCACAACAGACTTAGAGAAAGGCTTACACATTCTAAATGCTCACCTAATAATTTTAGCAGGTAACTACATTACTGCTTTTTCTTCTAGGAGCAAGGGCCCTAATAGGAAATGTTTCATTGTATTGCAAAGAAATGTAATCTAATGTGGGATAATTAAAATTTCTCTCTCAAAAAGACTACACCTGTTTGTATAATACAGACAAAAAAAAACATATTAGAGGTCTTCAGGATTTCCAAAATTTTAGAACCTTTATCTGAAATATTACTTTTTCCACATGCTTTATTAGATGATGCATCAGCATTAGTAAAATTCTTGCCACTAAAAAAAACATTTTTTGTATTTCTATATGAAAAGTTTTTTCTTTTCTTTATGCACTGAAAACCAAGAATGGCATGCTTTTTTTTGGAAAGAAAATATACATAAAGACCAAAATGTTTCTTCACAACAGGCTTTATTTAAAGCCTATATTGTCGGTAGCCTTTTTCAGCTAATTTTGAAAGGAAAGGGAAGGAGAAAAAAGCTATTTGATAATTTGACCAATCAATTAGTATTAATAGATATTTTAATCAGACTGCACTACTGAAAATATTTATTAATGGTGGCTGACATTCATTTGTAATGGTTATCACCTTTAAAATGATCTGGGAATTAAAAGAAATGGTCAATAAGGTACAAGGGAAATATAAATGAGATTTGCTGTTATTTTTCTAAAGAATGTTTTTTAAGAAAATAATGACTGTAATTATATTCAAAAGATAACCTCAGTTGAAGAATTTAACAAAATAGAAGATATTATTCAACAATTTATTTATTATTTTGTCAATTTTTTACCTCCCTCAAATCGAAAGCTGAATATGTATAATAATATTTATCAATTTGCCTTTTCTTTAAAGATTTTCATCTCAGCTGCCTTAATCAAGTAAGTTGTCATGGGCTGGATTCATGAACACCTGCACTTAGTGCTACTATCATCTGTGCTTCATGCACATGACAGCATGTTATTAGATATTTATTAACCAGCTGTGCCATTCAAACCCACCCTCAAAAAACATGGGTAAGTTGCACAATATACTAATGAAAGCTTAAGCAGTTGAATTACATGCTAATTAAGCAATCCAACAGAGCAGAGCTTTTCAGGAACATATAAAGTGCCTGTGTAAACTCAATACATCCTTTTGGCCTCATTCCCAATACTTTTTGGAATACAACCAAAATGCACTAAGAAATAAAATTTTAGGAGTTGTTGCTGCCATAATTAACCTGTATGTCCAACTGCCTTTCAAACAAGATGCTACTGTCAGATCTCAGGATAGAATTATATGAGTGTTCAGACCCTGTTTGACTTACCATATATTGCATGATATAAAAATTGTAGACAGAAACAGGGTGAACAGGTATAACCTAGAGGATATATACAACCTTTGCTGCCCTTATCCCAGGCCCCTGGGAAATAATGAAGAACCCATCCCAATGGAAACCAAGGTTTGTGTAGCATTATATATACTATCTACAGTTTTTTCAGAGACCCACAGGAGACATATTAGGGGTGCCATGGGCGTCAGCCTCTAGAATGTTTCATCAGTTTCTAAATGCAGTGCTACAACATGCAAGGGATCAAATCTGGTTTCCACATATCCCTTAGGAGAGAGCAACAGCCATGCAACAATTCTATGCCATAGCATACTTAACATGAGTTTCTTGGGGTCATAGACCACACACACATAGAAATAAAAGTCCCACCCAGTGAACAGGGAAGGCTACTACTCTATCAACTGTTGGGTTTTCTGTAATGCCCAAGTGATCATCTACCATGTGCTTGCAGGTAACCCTCTCAGTTTTCAAGACTCTCACATATGGCACACCTGTGATTTGCATCTAAGGTTTGATAGGGGTGATTTTCCACAATGGCATCTAGTGAGGGATGCAGATTATGCACTAGAACCTTGGTTCATGACATCCCTAAGAAACCCACACAAGCCTACTGAGAAAGTCTACAACAGTGCCCAGTCCCAAACTAGGAATATTATAGAACATGTATTCAGCTTTCTCAAATCAAGATTCTGGTGTCTAGATGCATCAGGTGGTACCCTCCACTACAACCCAGACAACACAGCTAAAATACTCACAGTCTGTGCCATGTTACACAAAATATAATTGTCAGGAAACAGATGCAATAAGGACAATAAGTGACAAGACAACAGCTTCTAGGAACACAGGCAGGGCAAGTAGCTCCAACTGATATAGATGATGAGTTTGAAGAAGTAAAACAGTTGCAGATGATCCTGGTAGATTTATATGTGTACAGTATGCCATGGCTCTGACTAAAAGGCAAAGGATAGCACACACAATTACTACCTAATTGAAAAAATAAGAACATACAAATATTAAAACTGATGCCTGCAAATATTCTCAACCTTTACTTAACCAAGTAATGGTTGTGTTCTCTCAGGATCATTCAGATTCATCCCACAAGAACACATCTTGTAGCTACAGTATTAACTAAGGTTATGTGTTAAACCTGTAGAAAAAGACACCTATAAATGATTAGTCTCAAGTGCAAGTATCTATGTCATTAAGGCGAAACATGGCTCGACTCTACAGTAATGTCAGCAGTAACTCATGAGTGATATATGCAATATAAATATATAATTCTGCCCAGTTCTGTGCATCACACATTACAATTGACAAATGTAGATAACCCAAGAGTGAGTGAGTCAATGTTAGCATCATTTGTATAAGTTTAGTAGCAAGCAAAAATAACTCTGTAGTAAGACAGCGTTAGTAAGAATAATACAACAAATACAGTGATGGTCAAGAAGTACAGAAACAACTGTTTACAACTGAGCAAGAAAAAAAATATCATCAAACATTTTCTGTGTGTCAAACATACACAACCCTAAATCTCAAAGAAATGTGCAATGTGCAGATCACAGTCATTGTGCCTTGCACAGGGTGTGTGGGGGGGTGCATTCCTTTCAACTTCTAGTGCAAAAAATCTGGACAAAGCCTGACAAAAATGGGGGCCAAAGGCCAAAATAGGGACATATTTTCAGTATTGCTCTTACAAACTTAAAAAGTTGCTAGATTAACAGGGTTTGTGTCAAAATACATTTTCTGAAGGATATGAAGTCTGAAACTCACATGTATTTCATTATTTAGTGACTTCAATCTTAAGATCATCCCAGTGATTTCCAAGAAAACCACATATTTTATGAGGTATAGACCAAAAATATGAGGCAAAAATCTGGACATTTTGTTAAAATCTGGACAGTTGAAATGTATGTGGGTATGTGGGGTGTGTGAGGGTTACAGGATGGTAAGCCTGTACCAAAGAAGTGAGTGTGCATGAGTAAGAAGCAAGTTTTCAACAAGTTTACAACAGCCAGGGTCAGTAGTAACAGATATATATCAGTCAGTAGTAATGTTTCTATAACTTGTGTATGTTTGAGGTGGTATTGTCAAGATGAGTTTCAATGTATGTGGGTCTGCTTGAACACAATCAAAGTACTATATTCAGGCACCTCAGACAGGTTTAAGTTATGCATGGTAGAGTAGTCAGTTCACCATTGTCACCCTTGACCATGAGAACTACCTCTGTCTGAAGTTGCACTGCTAGTTTCATGGCTCTGGCTAAAAGTCAGAGTGCTACCTGATTTTGGTGTGTCAGTGGGTACTGCGCAACATATATATAGGGCCATCATGGAGGCACAGGAACACTTCATCATGACCTCATAAGAGACAACACAATTACTACATATTTTGAATTTTGATGTGTAAGACTGTCTGAACTGTGTGGGTGAATCCTTGGACAGGATGAATGAAAGATTAGATCAGGCAGTGTTTGTAATGGAATGTCTGCTGGAGAAGAGTCAGCATCCATGTAACTGAAGAGCTGCTATGTCACCAGATGTTAACTGACGCGGCCGTGCCAGTTCCTGCTACCATAGTGGCACTATTTCCACTGCTCCATCAGTGACTGAGGTGTCTACACCCAGACATAGCATGCCATGTGGTCACAGTTGTGGACATACTCATGATGTACCCACTGACACACCAAAATCAGGAAGAGAGTGGACAGCAGGGTTCCTCAAGCACCTCTACCAACACCCTTGTGTAGTACTTCACCTTCATAATGGCTAGGGGGAGAATCAGCCAGCTCTGCAGCTTCAGTAACCACATTACCTGGATCAACTGTGCTACCCTCACACTGTCCTATCTCATATGGTTCCATGTCATGGGTATGTGGAGGCAAATATCCAAAATATGGGCAAGGCATGTGGGAGCCATGACCTTAGTGTCAGACTGACCTTCTACATCTCATGACTGTGCCCCTTCATCACCGCCATCATAATCATCAGGCGCTACTGATACTGTGACATCAGGCATTAGGAGTTCCACAGTACTGGTGTCAGGCTCAGCTATGATAACAAGTAATTAACACAACAAAGAGAGAAATAGAATAAAAAATGATCAGACTTATGTTATGTAAAAATTAAATGTTAAGCAATAATAAATAGAAATACAATTAATAAGTGGCTTTAATGTAACATAAATCAACTTTATGCACAGTAATCAATCATAAAACAAATGTCTACCATTTGCAGGTGGTCGTGGAAAATCTGTACCAAATGTGCCTTGACAGAAGAAATGGAGAGGAAAGGTGAATGATAAGCATTGCACAATCTATGACACAACAGCAGCAAATACACTTTACATCTGCATATTAAGGACCATCTTATGCAACAATCTCTCCACTTTCTTTATGCACCTCTCTCTATCTCACTTTATCTTCTCCCCCTCACATCTCTCTCCCCCCTCTCTGTCACACACTCTCTCTCTCTCTCTGTATATATATATATATATATATATATATATATATATATATATATATATATATATATATACCTCCTGATGAGCTGCTTAGATCTCTTGCAGTGGACAGGTCCTCTTCTGTCTCAGTCAGTGACGGTATGCTTCAAACAGTTTTAATAAATTTGTGGATTAACTACAGCTTTCTACTGTTAAACGTGTGGACTTTTTAACAGTCACATTTTAGCATACTAGTGGATTTCAACAGTTTTGCTTTTTTCATTCTTGGATTTCCTTGGTAGCTTGCCGAACCAGAGTTTCTTTATTATTAGTTTGACTGCCGTTTTGTTTTCTTTGTTCAGTATGGCATCAAGTTCGGCTGCTAGTACAAGTCTGTTTAATCCACGTGATACACCAGAGGTACTATGACCTAATGTAAGCAATACTAATGCCAATGCTGCTAACCCTACTGGTGACTTGTTAGATTTTAATCAGAGGTCGTTCCCTAGCAGTATGTTAGATTCATTATTTGGAAAGATTGAATCTATTTTTATGAGATTGGACCGGCTCGATATTGATCAATGGGAAATTCGCCAGTCTTTAAACACAGCACCTGTAACAGCATGGCAACATCATTCTCCTGTTAATTGTGACCGTTCAGAGGAGAGAACAGCCACACAGGAGAATTTGGTTGGTCATAACCCTTCAGTGAATCTAATCGGGCTGCTTAATGGCTTGGTGACTTGTATACTGGATCAAGCAACCGCACCTCAGAGTAATGTGGAGAACACATCTCGAGTTAATAGTGCGATACACAATGCTGTAACATCTCAGGAAGCATTGGTACCAGTGACACTAGCTCCTAATTTAAATCTCAGAGCATGTCCAGTGGAAACAAGCAGGTCTAATGTTTTAGTACCTGTTATGGCAAGCCAACATGTTAACCACTTGCAAACTTTACATTCAGGTCAATCAGTACAGCGGTAACGAATAGAATGGAGAGCTATACCAGTTGCCCATCATTGTCTTCATGGCTAGTGGATGGTTTTACTCTATCAGAGGACTTTCGAGCTGAAAGTAATGGTCAACTTTTAGATCAAGGTAATAATCCAATTTCAGACAATATAGTATCAAAACTTAAATCTTTTGATGCGTATTTAATTAAATTAAGGAAATTACAATTAGAAATAACGTATTTCTGTGAATGTTTAACACGGAGGGTGCTGCCGAAAGGGTTACGGCGGCACTCATATCCTACAGGTTTAGAAGCTAATTCTGTTTTCCATAATGACTTAATCAAGCTGTTTGACCACCAGGGATTTGAGTTACTTGAACTAATGGTGAAACATTACAGTTTGTGGGTCGATGAGATAAGAGTATTCAGCTTGACCTTGAGTTTTGTAGATATAAATATGAGTATGGTCGAGTTTTCTCAAGTATCAACCAGTATATGTCAAAACTGAAGTTGAATAAACTTAAGAAACTTGAAAGGGACAGTAAAGCATACCATTTTGGTACTGCATATCCAGACCCTTCGCCTGCTCAGGTTTGTAGAAAAAGTTATGCTCCTCCTGGCCAAACATCAAAGTCCTCTGATAACAATTCAGTTAGTAATAACTACGCTGATGATTCTAATGTGGCCATTTGTCCTAATGAGGGCAGAAGTGATACTATGTTAGATAACAATCACAGTATAATGAACGATAATAGTACTCCCGTGGTCCAGGGTGAGGCTCGATGGAGCGAGAGACTATGGAGTGGTCACCAGGGTTATGGTAACAACGTTCACTTCCAACAAGAGCAGAATTTTCGGCAAGGTCCTCTTATGGGAACCAAGACAAAACAGAAGAATTTTCAACAGAATCAAAACAGGGACAAGCCAAAATTCAACAAGAAAAAGACTTGAATGAGTTTACCTAACACCATCATGCTGAACTGTCTGAAGTAGTACCAATGTCCAACAATGCATTAACAGGTTCTATGTTGGGTCTGCAGGACGAACAACAATTGGTTCTTGACTGTCTTATTAATTTGTGCTGTTCAAGTTGCAGGTCAAACAGGATAAGCGCTTTCAGCTAAAAAACCTTCTTCAGATCCTGAACTGAAAGCACTTATCCTGTTTGACCTGCAACTTGAACAGCACAATTTGTGCTTTTTATTTCTTCGTTTTATTAAAGCCTACATTTTAACAGAATTCCTCAGTGAATTTTTCGTTGTGGTGGAAGCCTTTTTTTCATTTTACTATTTTTGCCTAGTAAGGCTTCCTCTGGAGGTGGTTTTTGGTTTGGTTGTTTGTGCTTTTCTTCATAGTAAGTCTATGTCTATAGCAAATAGTGAAAATAATATCAAATGTGAGATGTTAATATTGAGGTTCAGTTTTAGATAGGGTGCTGTTTGTCTGAAAGTAGTGACATTTAATGTGCATATTTTATTGTTATAAGACAACAAAGTTGAGAAAACATTGCAAAATGTTTAAAATAATCTGGTTTTGGCTTCATCTTTTGCATGCCACTTTGCGTTGAGTACTGATGACTGTCAGTGGTCAGTCATGGTGAACATTGTCTCATTTCCTAAGGCAAAAATTTAAAAATTTAACTTAGAACTCCACTAGTAGTGCAAAGCAGGCTGACACCATTGCACTATAGTGAGTACTCTTAATATCCAAAAAAATCAAGTGACTGGAAATGCTGGATTAAACCAAGCAGTACTGAGTGAAGAAAATGCACATGTTTGCTAATTATTTCTGTGGTACAAGGTATAATTGCAGTAAGCTTGAAGAAACAGAACAAGTAATGCAGGGTTTGAATGTAGTCTGCATGATAATTTTACTGAAGGTTTCAGAATAAGTACTGAATCTCAATTTTCTTCAATAATTTAACATTAAATGAAAAAAATACATTACAAACACAAATTTGGCAGCACAACTGTCATTATTGCTTGCTACATAACTCAAATATGTGTGCTCATTATGTTAGGCATAGCAATGAGTATAGTACATGTAAAATGCACTTGCATAGGTATAAAGTGCACAATATGCAATTTAAATATATGACATCATATATAATAATTTTGTTTTTAGAACAGTATGTCATGTAACGAATGTGAACATCCTATGTCTGTGTGATAAATGCTAAATCTGTTAGCTATGGTTCTTGTGAGTTGCTATTAAAAATATTTGTTTATTTATTTGAAACTCAGCTATCCATATTATTAATAACATTTGATATTCATAATCAAAATTCTGACATTTTGTAAAGTGTGTTAACAGAAAATCAGTAACATGAAGAATGTGGAAATGTGTATACTACACACACACACACACACACACACACACACACACACACACACACACACACACACACACACACACACACACACGCACACATTATTTCTGTTACTTCTGTATTTGCATGTTGCTTGGCAGTTCCTAACAAGTCTGAAGGCAACAATGAAAAATTTAATTTGGAATGCCTTCTGTTGTACAAATGAGTCTCATGTCAGTGGATGGTCATTAGCACTCTGGATAGCATAGAGTGAAGAAAATGGACTTGCCCGCTACCTGTCTCTGTGGCACAAGGTATAATTGCAATGAAACTGGAGAAAGAGAGCAGGTAATGGAAAGGTGGGTTTGAATCCAGTTTACAGATAATTTTACTGAGAAGGTCAGAATAAGTATTGTCACTCAGTTTTCTTCAAATATATACCATTAAATGCAGACGGAAATTACAAACATGAACTCAAATATGTGTTCACATTATGTTAGGCATAGTAATGATAATAGTTAATGCAAAATGTGCTTGCATAGGTATAAAGTACACAATATGCAATTAAAATGATATGGCTCATCATATATAATAATTTTGTACATTGGACACTATGCCATACAGAGTATGTGTGGATCCTACCCCAACAAATATTACTGATGTCATGCATCTCCAGGCATATGAAATCAATTTACAACCACAAATAATACCATATAACTCACGTACTCTGAGTAGTTAAAATGATGCACATACAAGGATCTCTGAAATATAACTCCATTCTTGTAGAAATGTATATACCTCAAGTTATAACTTTGACAGTTAGTAAGCCTCATTTGCCATTTAGTTCTTAATTTTTTTACATGGACTTTTATTCCTACATGGCATTAGTCAATCTTTGTACTGTGCATGTCCCAACAAACCGTTATGCCCAGTTCATAACATTGTACCCCTAAGTAACAATGATTATAACAAACATTATAGAACAGTTCATTATTTAATACTTCAACATGTGTAATTAGGGTGAGCATCACATATGACCAAGTCTCACTGACATATTTTACACCTTAATTGTGTTTTGACAGAATCATTTCCAACATCACTGCTAAACCATTTTTGTGCTTTCACTTGTGCAAATGCAGCTGGCAAGGCTGTGGATGATTGTACACAGGCTGGTACCTTGAAGAATGAATTGGGTACTAACTTAAACTCATAGTTTTCGGTGTAGTTCAGTAGACATGGCAGGCAGAGGCAAGGATGATGCCCCATTTAGAACCCAAAGATGGTGTGAAGATGAGTCCATGATTTTTCTCTAGTATTCTTCATCAAGTGCTACAGCTTCTACAGGTGACTATATTGAGTTTCAGTACAAGACTGAAGCTTGGAATAGCTTGGCCAAGGCAATCTCCAGTGCAACGGGCATTCCATACACTGGAAAACAAATTGATCACCATTACAGTGTCATGAAGAGGTGCAAGCAGGACCTCCTAAGCTGATGGGAGGATGACTTTAATACTGCCAAAAAAAACTCAGTTATGTAAGTATAGTGAGCCATTACCAGTCAATGATAGAGCATGGACTGGCCTGCCAAAACATTTATTCACTATGCTTCCATTTCTTGTCTTTTTATGTCTGTACAGCTGTTGAGACTATTATCTTGAATAAGGAGGTGTATAAGGAGGATATGCTCACCTCAGAGAGGCAGGGGTAAGTATGCATCAGGCATGAGTGCAAATAAAGATCATAATTTATAGTAAATCAGTCCACATGACTTTTGATGATGTTATTAGGCAATGATTACTTCAAATTAGCTGTGTGGAGGTTCAATTCCCAGCAGGGGAAATTAGCTCTTATTACAGGATACTATGTATAGATCATTTACTACAATATTAAATGACATTAAAATTCATCTTTGTCTAACAGGGTTTACTAACTTTGACATGGCTAATGACCACCGGGACCCTTAAAAGCCAAGCCATGTAACTAAATGTGACCCAAAAATTTGATTTATATTTCATTTATAGGAGGTGATTTACTGATTGCCTCTGTCTATCAGAAAGATAGGAGACAGACTAGGGAGAAGTTTTGATTACCCATCTATTGGTCTTAAGTTGCACTTAAATAGGGATAGGGAGGACTCTGCTTCATATGAATGGGGTGTCTACTCCAGAGA
This sequence comes from Protopterus annectens, assembly GCF_019279795.1. Lineage (NCBI taxonomy): Eukaryota > Metazoa > Chordata > Ceratodontiformes > Protopteridae > Protopterus > Protopterus annectens. Next base: position 87,540,746 of record NC_056731.1, read on the forward strand.
ATGTGAATTCTCTGAGAAACATATCTGTCTCTCCAACATGTCCTGTCTATGTTGCAAGCAAAATTTAGGTGTTTTAATCTAGTAGTTCTGATGCTGTTTGTTTTGCAGATATGCAAAGAATTCATCAAAACAAAGTCTAGGGATGCCTTGTATGCTAAGCAAAATCACCTCTCAGAAGTCTGTATGATACTGATTAAAGAGACTGGGCTTTGAGCCAATCAGTTTAGGAGATTCTGCTTTCTCCCTGTATTCTTTTTGTAATTAACCTTTGTGGAAGTTCTAGTTCTGGCATGTGTCTGGTCAAGTACAAACTGAAGGGAGCATTATACTCTATGATGGTCTTAATGAGGGCCTATCTTGACCTAGAAGCCATGCCCTTGCATATAAGTTAAGCAACACAGAAGGATTTTCTTACTAGCTTGGGAATATGTTAGTTGATGGCTAGGTTACTATTTACATGAGTTCCCCAATCCCTGGTTAGTGAATCAACTTTTAGGGGTGTTTTAGTGATGACATAGTTACCTGGGATGATAGACTTCCCAAAATGTGCTATAATGCACTTCTTGGTATTGAGTTTTAAGCCATGGCTTTGGCACCAAGTGTTTGTCTGTATTAGAACTTCCTGAAGTGTGTTCTTGCATTGGGATTGCGCTCAGTTTACAATTATCTGTGAACTTGTTAGCCAGAGGCTGTTGACATTGGCTTTGGCATCCAAGAAGTAGATGTCAAAGAGGTGTGATCCTAGCACAGAATCCTTGTGGACTACACTGGTGACTGGCCTCTTTGTGGAGGTGGTCTCACCAGTTCTAACCTCATGGATCCTATCAGTGAGCCCGCTAGATATCCAACATGTTATAAAGGGTTCTATACCTAATTCTGTAAGTTTGTCACCAATGCCTGAGTGGGGTCTTGTATTAAAAGCCTTAGAAAGATCTAGGCAGGCACTATGCACAGTTGTTCCCTCATCCATTGTTTTAATAACCTTTTCAAAGAAGTCCACCAGATTCAATAAGCATGACCTTCCTTTGACAAAGTTAAACTGGAATGGATCCAGTGTCTGGAAATCTCCTATTTCCTTGTTGATAATTTCCATGTTAATTCTTTCCATGGCTTTGCAAATAAGACTAGTCAGACTAATGGGTATGTAGTTTCTAGCATCTATTGAAAGTCCTCACTTATAAAGGGAGGGATGACTGTTGCAGTCCTCCATTCACATGACACAAAGTCTGCTTTAAGACTATAGTTAAATAATGACTCCAGGCATCCTGACAGGTCATATTTTAGACTATACAAAAGGCATCCTGGGATGTTATCAGGGTCCACTGAGGCTATGTTCCTGGCTTTAGTAAGTGCAGCCAGTACATGTTCTCTAGTTATAGTTGGAGTGGTTATGTTTGAGGGTATTACTGGGGAATGGTTGGGATGAGACGGGTAAAGTTGAAAGCAAATTTGTCCACGAGCAGGTTTGCTATATGACCAGGCTCTGTGAATGTGGCATCATTAACCACCAGTTAAATGCATTTCTGTGTGCTGTCCTTGAGGTTTCTGACATAGATTTAGAAGACCTTATGGTTATGTTTCACCTGGAAGGATACCTTAACCTCAAAGTTGGCTTTGCTTGAACTAATTAGTCCTCTTAGTTGCCTATTTACTTTGATGAGAGAGTTTCTATCTTTATGAGAATTAATCTTCCTGATTTTTTCCATAATTTTTTTTTCTTTTGTTGTATATCATGTTTAATTTCAGATGCCACAAGGGTGGTTTGTTTTTGGGCTAGTTCTGAGCTTACTTTCGGTAGGTACAGCAGCCTGTATGCAGCCGCTAACATGGTGAGCAATTTAACACAGGCTGGTGTGTTCTTGGGGTTTGGCAGAGCATTACATTTTGACAAACCATTACTTAATAACAGGTAATTGGCCTTGGAATAGTTCTTAACTGTTACTGGTTTTAATGGAATAACGGAGTTGATTTTGGTTTTGAAGGGGACAGCTTTATAATTGGACCTTGCAAGGGTGGACGGGACATTGAGGGGGGTGCAGCATTTTCCCATATTTCTGAGTGTGAGGTTCAGTATGTTGAAGCCTCTAGTCATTGCATTCTCTATTTGGTCAAAGGTGTTTGCATTTATGAAGTCCAGGAATCACTGTGCCTATAGATTTGAGGCTGTGTAGGAATCCCAATCTATAGAGGGATAATTAATGTCTCCCAGGAGTAGGGTATTAGGCTGGATGGCAAGTATTTTCAGTATGTCCAAGTATGCATTGTGAGGTTCTTGCTACATGGAGGTTGACCTATACCTTGCTAGGGCATGGTACTGGATTTTGTCTGTGGTAATCTGCACATGAAGTAACTCCAGCATGTCAACCTGTTTGATGACCCTAGAGGTATTCTTTCTATTAAGGTATATTGAGACAACTTCACCTTTAGCCCTTGTCTGTGCAGCTACTGGTCTAAAAGTGTGGAAGGCACTGAAACCTTGCACTGCTGGCATACTCTCTTTTCTAGTCAAATAACTGTTTCAATTTAATTTATGATAGCACTGACATTGATTTATTGTATAACACATTAATGCTTTCACATCATATCTGGATGTGGCAAAGGTGAACATAATTATATGTCATATTTGTTTAGGGTATTTAAAAACATGTAACATGGCATTGATCATATTATCTCTATTTTGTGCTCCCCCACCCCATCTCTCTCTCTCTCTTTCTCACACACACACACACACACACACACACACACACACACACACACACACACACACACACACACACACACACGCACACACGCACACACACACACACACACACACACACACACACACACACACACACACACTCTTTTTTTGATACCTTGCTGCTGCAACCCAAAAGACCATCAACACAGGGAGATAGACCAACCACTGGATTTGGCCCGCCAATCCTCCACAGGTGGCTGCAATGGCACTAGTACAGGCAGTACAGACATCCAGCACATCTGTGTTACAACCTGTCAATATTGCCTCAACAACTCCTGCTCTACTGTTCCAATTGCATCAGGTAGCTCTGTCTGGGTCTATATTATAACCTTGAATGGTTAAAAGAGTGAACACTCTTTAAGGGATCCCTTAAAATCAAAAGCACTAAATCCCAAACACACGGAACAGTGATTTTTTTTCCCAGGGAAAAAATCGCTACTCTGGAAAAAAAAGTCCAAACACAAAATAAAGTGGGGGGCTTCAACCCCAAACACCGCCTCCTACTTAAATACACCAACTCTGAGATCACACCACAGTGGAGGAAATTGCAAAGTCCCGAAAACAACCCAGTGATTTTTTTTTCCCTGGGAAAAAAAAAACGCTGTTCAGTGTGTTTGGGATTTAGTGCTTTTGATTATAAGGGGGTCGATTAAAGAGCATTCACTCTTTTAATCATTCGAGGTTATAATATAGATCCGCTCTGCCCTAGGTGCTGGTACAGTGGTTCCCTCTCTGAGTAGTACTAGAGGTAATGACTGTCACCCATCAGGAGCTGCCATGGCTGGTGGAGGAGATCATGGAGGAAGAGTCTCTGTACCCAAATCAGCAGAGTTGAAAGGGTCCTGCATCAAATTGGAAAATCAATGCCACATCCAGCACTGACTCAGGAAAATGTGATAGGAGACAGTGATGACAGTTCTGATGATGAGGAATAGATTCTCACTATGCTCAAGCTGGACACAGATGTGGCTCCAATGTCCGCTACCTATTCCAAATCATGGTGCCCCCCCAACCTTTTGTGTCCATCACCATTCTTGTCTGTTTTATATGTCCTGTATTTCTGTGTCTGGTACCTAACTGACTTAACCTACCTGATCCTATTAGTACCTACGCCAACAGTCCTCTGTCTATGAAAAAAAAGGGAAAAATTGGCAAGTGCCCCAAAAAAAAAAAAAAAATGGCATCCCATACATAGCTCATATTGCACCTGTGTGTCTTTATGACACACTTGATGTGCTCCAGTTAGTGATGCAACACATCCCTAGTGTGGTACCTCTCTAAATTCGTCAAATTCTGTTTACACATTTACATTTATTTTGTGAAGACATGGATAGCTATGGTTCTGTCCCACCACCATTCTGAATATTCTTTTATTCTATCTCCTGTGTCTTCACCTTCTCCTGCCCCCATTTTCATTGCTGCCGTACTGATGTTTCACACATTTAATCCAGTAAAAAAAAAAGAATTGCATGCAACACACATGGCCACGAATGGCCCATACAAAACAGCTTTCACTTTTTGAATACGGTGTTATGCACATTGTGCACTAGTGCTGAGTGATGGTGAATGGTGCTTCACATCCTATGGTAAAAACTAGTGAGTGTTTGCCATTGCCTGCACTAGTCCAGTTATACTTATGCAAATGTGCCTACTTATTTCCTCCAAAGTAAATCTGTAAGTTTGCACTGCAACTTCTAGTGGATGGAGCCTCATCTTTTTGATAAAATTAAATTATGTCCTCACATTTCAAACACATTTTCATATCTTTGGAACGATTACTAAAGCAGTGTAAATGGTAAACTCTTCAGCACAAACTATGCTTATAGTGGGAGTCTTCTTTTGGTTATAGGTTTAAAACTGGATTTTAGAAGTCAGAGTAAACACAGCAATTATAAAGTTTGTAATATTTTGCAAACAACATGCAATATCCCAGCAACAACTCAAGTTACACACATATTGCAGATGAATTTTGTTCATCCAGATGAGAGCTTAGATATGAGGATAAGCAGTTCTGTCTGTAATACTTGGTTGTCAAAATATTTAGAAAAACATGACATTTATGACACTATAAATAAATAAATAGTAAATAAACCAAAATGAAGACCTCTTTACCTGCACTAGACAGAGGTCAAATATCAGTGCAGTTGTCTTTACCGTTGTGTAAGATTTAATGTGAAATCTTTTAATACTTTGTATTTGATACATATAAACAAGCAATGTGTGATGCCTAGAGGCATCAGTAGGATGTAACTGTAGAAACACCTGGAGGCGTCACTCAGCTGTAAAGAGTTCATGCTGCTTTATAGTAATACAGAGTAACACTACTTTCAGGCACTTACTGTAACATTTATTTGGCTGCTGGATTTCATGAAGTAAAAGTTATTATGTAGTATGTTGTGATAATTCACATGTTTATAGACTACTGCTTTTGTACAATGTCAGTTATTTAATGTTAATTTATATTATTATTATGTGTGTAAGTACAAAATGTTTTTTGTACAGAACAGAAATGGATGGTTTCCTAAAGCATGTGCACTAAAAGCGCAGACTATATATTTTAAGCAGGTGATGTTTGACTAAACTGCTATGTCAAAATCCTCGAAACTTAAGACGATGCCCCCACTCCCACTTATGGAAATACAAAGTTTTGATACTTTGTCTTCCAGGGTCTGCTGTTCTTAACTGTAGTACCACACATTCATCCATCTACTTCATGTCTCCTTTCCAAGTGGATCGAGAAAGCAGAACAAAATTGAGCAGAAGTGAGTTGTGAGATACTGATGTGAATACCACTGAAGAGTACCTCATTATGAGAAACGCTCCTCGGTTTGTGTCTGAAAAGTTTATGTTCCCATTGAAAAGGGTCTGTTACACATCAAATTAAAAAAAAATATAACTGATATACACATTGCCCACATCTGAAGAAGTATTTCTAAACAAAAACACAAACTTGGTACACTAATGTGGAGTATTTGAAACGTGTTGGTCAGTGTCTAATAAAATTTGTGTCCTTGGTCCTCGTTTGTACTGTGGCTTCATTGTTTCATCGTGCTGGTACCTGTTTTAGGTTTAAAGGTTTATTTTGGTACCTTGTTCCTTGTTTTTTGGATTAAATGTTTATTTCTCTCAAACTACAACATTTCATGAGTCAAGGAAGAAAATGAAACCAGAAAGAAGTGCATTTTAAGTGGAGCATTTAAGCCTTGGCAAAACCATTGCAACCCCATTAGAGTGACTTATTAAACAAATATTATCCTGCTTATGTCTTAACCTTACTCTGCTCTCCTGCCCTTACTTCCTATATTTTCCAGTTTATTGGACAGAACAGAATAGGTTAATTATGAGGAAATTCATAAAAATAACATACAATAAAAGATGGTCAGGCATCCCATAAACACTACTTTTTATATGCCTCTCTCCCTGTATCCATTTCTCTCGCTCTCTGTCTCTGTCTGTTCCCCCTTTTGTCTCATCATTTTTACTCTTACATATTTATTAGACTGTGTATGTAATGTTCACCTTAGGGGAACATCACTGTGATGTAGTCTAACGCCTTTCTTTATTGCCTTGTCACTCATTATTATTTCCCGGTCCGGGGTTGCCACAGTGGATCACCATTCAGCAAATTGATTGGCAGTGGTGTTTTTATGGTGTCGAGTTGCCAGCCTGGCCCCCAACCTTCACAAAATTAATCTGCTTCAAGGTGGTCCTCATACAAGGGCTTGCAAATGAACAGCCAATCAGCTACAATTCACACAAAAACATCCATGAGTGAATCCAATATACCTCCACTCTATACATGAATCCCTCAAACCCTACCAAATCACTAAAAAAAAAAAAAAAAATTCAAAGTATAGTGGTTAACCATTAAAAACTATTGCATTTAAAGTATAACGTTTAATGATTCTGTAAGCACTATTTGTATGGTATGTTTAATATAAAGCAGACTGTCATTTTTTAAAGGAGACTTAGCATATAAACTTGCATTAAAAGAATGACAGTTATGTGTGATCCAGGTTTAACTTGCAAAAGTGTGACTGCTACTCTAATTATTTGACAGCATTCCAATAATAACATATATACATATATATATATATATATATATATATATATATATATATATATATATATATATATATGTAAGAAACTATATGTTTTATACTTTGTTTATAGCATTGTATAACTTTCCTGGGTACTACTGCATGTCAAGTATGCTATCAGTAGGAAGCATTCAGAATTATGTGATAACTGATAGTGGTTTAGAATGCAATTATTTGTCGCTTTTATCTAACTTGTATTCTTTGACATCTTAGCATATGATTCAAATTATGATTATTTACTTTTGGACAGGAAGAAGTAACCTGCACAGTTTGTAGAATTTTCAGAACTCCTGCAGCATCACAAAAGTGCTCATAACTCTAAGTTGTTTCAAGCTGATTTTCATGATAAGGGCTTGAAACTGAACAGTCCATGAATTACAATTCACTCAAAAACACCAAGAAGTAAAGCCAGGCCACCTCCACACCACACATCAATCCCTCAAACCCCTCCAAATCAATGAAAAAAACAACAAAAAACATCTCAAAGTATCGCAGCCACTAAAAAGCCTTTGCACTCAAAGAAATAACATTTAATGATTCAGCAAGCATTATTTGTATGATATATTTAGTATAAAGCCGACTGTCTTTTTTAAGGAGACATACATATAAGCTTGCATTAAAAGAATGACAGTTATATTTGATCCAGGTTTAACTTGTAAAAGTGTGAGTGTTACTCTATTTGATATCACTCCAACAGTAACTTTTTATATGTATAAATCTGTATTTTTTATGCTTTGTTTACAACATAGCATGTCCTTCCTGGTTGCTATTGTTTGTGAAATATACTATCAGTAGCACAGTACAGGACCATTTTAAGAACCTGGAATGTAACTTAATATGTCTCTTTAGTGTCATTTGCTGCATCTTGTATTATATTTAATAGTACATTACTCAACTATGGCAAGATATCAAAAAGTGTGTCACCTAACATAAGTTTCATCATAATGATGATTAACTTTTAATAGGATGAATAGTTTAACCTTTTAAACTCTAAGTGAAAATAAATGGCTTTAATTTCATATATAGCAAAAATCATCATACTGTAACGTTTTAAAAAAGGAACTAGTAACCATCTGAAGTAGGGAAAGAAAGAAATGATTTACCTTGTAAAAAGTAATATGTAGTACATGTTCATAAGTATTCAAGGACTTATAAAAATTAATAAGAATTCATAACTATGAAATATATTGATCTTCATTTGTCCTTCAGTTTTTTTACTGTTTTTGTCTTTTATTGACTAACCATCTCTTGTTGCATTTCTCTTCAAAGAAGTTGATACGTTCCAGTACATTTATTCTGTTTTTCTAGGATTTTGTTTTTCCGTATAAAGTCCATTGCATTTTTCAAGGTGTTAAAATCTTCTTTCCTTCTGGAGGGTGAATCCTTATTTTTGCTGGAAACGATTTGTGCTTTATTCTTTAAGGTTTTAACAAGTGACACACATGCTTTTATCTTGGACATCACTAATATAGAATAGTCATTTTCCAATCATAGTATTTTCTTTCATTTTAACTGGATAATAAGTCCATGGTGCTTTTAAGACTAATCCTTATCTTGACTTGGGAAAAATTTTAGAATCACTGACCCTGGTGAAGGTTTTTTTTTTTTTTTTTTTTTTTTTTTAAGATGAGTTAGAATGTGATCTATGTGTCCATTTAATGTCAAAGGAAAAAGCTTCAGGCAGGTTCAAGTTTTAGGCAGCCAGGTATTAAGGAATTGAATCATACTGTCTCCCTCTTCTTTTTCAGGAATCCTATAAATCCTGATGTTATTCCCTCTAGATCTTTTCTCTAATTCTTTTATTTTATCCTGGAATAGGTTGTTCTGTTTCAGAAGAAATTTAGCGTTATTCTCATTTTCAAGTAATCTTCCATCAAAATCCGACATTGTCTCTTCTATACTCGAGATTTGTGATTATTGTTGTTTAAGAGATTCACTTAGCACTTCAACTTGCTTTTTACATTACTCTTTAAAGTCATCCATTTTGCTTTTTAATATATATATCCTTACAGATAACTCATTGATGTTAATTAGTATAGCCTGTATGTCTTTTTTCATAGTACTGTCCTGTACACTGGACTAAACGTGGCTCATCCTATGACAATTAGTTATTTCTAGTTTGTTTGACAGAAAAAAGCAATTAAAAGAATTTCAAACTTGTTATTTTTTGTAGCAAATCTTTGCACAGATGTTCAACTATAAATCCATCAGGTTTTGAAACATTCTGCTTGAGTTTTTTTAGTAAAAATCCTGTCAGAGATGTTAAAATGAAGCAGAACTACAAAACAGTGCTGCTGACTGCTCACTATCTTGGCCACACCCCCTTTTGCTATCATTCTTTGTGAGCATGCCCAATATAATGATGTAGTAGCTGCTCAAAGTGTAGCAGACAGATCATTGTTCTGTCAGAACTAACTTAAATTACCCCTGGAATGCTGGCTTTTCTAGCATCTACAAAATGCACTTAGTGACCTACGAGAGGAGGATAAGATTTCTCACAGTCAGTGTACATTTGGTGTGTGTGCAGTGTAAATCATCAAGAAGTTACTTAGTAATACACGTAATTGCTTCACCTGGGTGTGACATATTTTACTGCAGTATCATACACTTCTAACTTATGTTTTTAATAAGGCTCACTTCAGGGCTACCTATCAGTTGCAATACATTACATTCACATTTGTAGTTTAATCTTATTTAGGGCAGCATGCATGGTGTGGCACTTGTGCCAAGAAGGACACCCATTATAGCATTGCTTACAGTAACACAAATGCATCATAGATACAAATAGTTCTAGCCTTAAAATGACTGTAAACTCCAAACGAATGAAAGAATAACATGGCCGGACTTGCAAAACACCGGTTTTTAATACTTATTTTAAATGCTTAACAATAAAAGTATGTTTTTCGTCCCGTTTGAATGCAGGACTTTAGTTTCTGAAGAAGTCCCGCATTCAAACGGGACGAAAAACATACTTTTATTGTTAAGCGTTTAAAATAAGTTCTAGCCTTACATTTGCTACATTTTCCCATTCACTGATATGTTAAATGCATAATGCTTGCATGGATTTTTATTTTTAAAGTCTTATGTGGATACGTATGTACATAACAATTTGTGATACACACATAAAGGCATACTATGCATATTGATAGACATCATGATATTAAGAAATAACTTATATCATTGCTGGAACTTGTGACTAACAGAACTCTTTTCAAACTATCTGGAAATATACAGAGCTAAGTATATTTTTTTGGTTCTTCAGAATTGTGCACTGCAAATTGTTGCTGGACTAATTTTATTCAGAGTTGTGCACTGTTATTTTTGATTCACTGTATACTGTTTCAGATCTTTGCTGAAAGTGTTTTGTCTCACCTCCCCGTTTTCTGCTGTGTCTTAAGTTGGTATAACTGTTTTTTACAGCTTGTGTCATCTGACTATCTGAAGGATTACTTGCATAATAATAGACCCTGTTAGTTAACAGCCTGCATATCATTGCTGGAACCTATGTCTAACAGAGCTCTTTTCAAACTATCTGTAAATATACAGAGCTAAGTGTATTCCGCGTGGTACAGTGGTAGCATTGTTACCTCACAGCAAGAGGTTCTCCTGTTCAATTCTCGGCTTGGGAGTGCCTTCTGTGTGGAGTCTGCATGTCCTCCCCGCGGTTGGGTAGCTTTTGAAAGACATGCGTGTGTAAATGGGCGTGCCTTCATTGAAGGTTGGGCATTGAGCTGGCACCTCAGTGTTTCGTAAAAATCTACTGCCAATCATTAGCAGACTGGAGTTCTGCTGTGGCGACGCCTTACCGGGAAAAAGCTGAAAGAAAAACAACAACAGAGCTAAGTATATTTTTTTGGTTCTTCAGAATTGTGTACTGTAAATTGTTGCTGGACTAATTTTATTCAGAATTGTGCACTATTTTTGAATCACTGTATAGTTTTTCAAATCTCTGCTGAAAGTGTTTTGTCCCACCTTTCTCTATTTTCTGCTGTGTCTTAAGTTGGTAGAACTGTTTTTTACAGCTTGCATCATCTGACTATCTGAATGATTACTTGCATAATAATAGAACCTGTTAGTTAACAGCCTGCATATCATTGCTGGAACCTGTGTCTAACAGAGGTCTTTTCAAACTATCTGGAAATTTACAGAGCTAAGTATATTTTTTTTGGTTCTTCAAAATTGTGTACTATAAATTGTTGCTGGACTAATTTTATTCAGAGTTGTGCACTGTTATTTTTGATTCACTGTATAGTTTTTCAGATCTCTGCTGAAAGTGTTTTGTTCACCCACCCTCCCTATTTCTGGTTTGTTGTTTAAATTTGGTGGCTTTTGCAGTTGCCAGCCTCACTGTAGATTTGATCTGGGACACTCCCCCAGTCCTATCTCTTTACTACATTCTACCTAATACACTCCTTCTGCACTTGTTTTTAGTAATTTTTAATTTAATTGCATTTTTTTAAACTGTGTTTGGTCTAATATTGTTATATACTCAAGTGTGCTAGCTTGCACTGCATTTGAATTGTTTTTACTGCTGTTTTAGCTACTTTTCTGTAAAAAAAAACAAAAAAACAAAACAAAAAAAAACTGTAAGCCTGTTTCCTACCTTTCCTGTAACTAGTGTAGTCCAGATACAGATTTGCTGTATCCAGGACTGTATGTAAGCCCCTGAGCCCCCCAAGCCTTTCTGTGTTGGAGGGAAGCCTTTTAGCTTGTCAGTGGGAGTGGTAAGTACTGGGTAACCTGTCTACCACATAAAGAGTGGTTCTGGCCCAGAAATTGTAGTTATTGGCCGTCTGGGAAATCTTTTCCATCTGAACTTTCTGATTTGAAAGCCTGCATTTGCACTTGTTTCTTTCCTGTAACTAGTCTAGTGCAGATACAGATTCTTAGTTTTAGCACTTGTATTTGCTTATTCATACTCGGACTTGTTCAGAACTTGTTGTAAGCACTAAATAAGCTACTAATTACTATAGCACTCAACCTTCCTCATTACCAAGAGGAAAACAGTTGTTGCACTTACTTTCCTCACTTGTCTAGAGGAAAATAGTTTTTTTATTCAGGCATGTCCAAGGGTCAGCTCCCAGTGTTCTCTCCTGTCTATCTGATGAATCTGGGCATCTTGGGACAATGTAGAAATTGCTTCATGTACACTAGACAGCTCTCTCCTCCTACCACCCAACACTACAACCTGTGAGAGATGCACTTATCTAGCCAAACTGGATGTAAAGCTCTCTCCAACCAAGCCTGAACTTGACATTCAAGAGGAGAAGGTAAACACTTGCACTACACCACACTTATTACATAGTCTCACTAAATCTACACCACCAAAATCCACACATAGAAACACAAAAACATTCATGGAGGCTCTCAATAATAATCTGCCCAAGCAACAGAGACCTCCAAAACAGAAACACAAGCAACCTCCACCCCCCACCACAACCCAAATGACACATAGCCCACAGACTCAGTGTGCCAATAAACCACAGCCCATAACGCAAACCAACATACCCAACACACTAGTCATAGGTGACTCTATAGTCAGGCAAGTGCTTTCGCAAAAGCGCTCACCTCTCTTTTATGCATTTTATTTGTTTGTTTAATAAAGACGTTATTGTGTGGTTCCCGGTATAGTTTTGTTTATACAAGTTCCTTATTTATATACTGGGTTTTACCTGACAGCCATTTTTGCTTGTTATATATCTATAGTCATGCACACTGATGTCCCACTCACCAGACTAAACAAGGAGAAGGTTACTGTCAGCTGCCTGTCAGGTGTCAGGATCCGCCACATAACCCACTCACTCAGGTCACTCCACAACAAGTACAAATATGACTCTGTCATTGTCTATGTTGGTGTGAATGACCTGAGACGTACCTCCCTGGACTACATGAAAAGAGACATGGAAGAGCTCTCCGATCTTGTAGCCCAGGCAGGTATGACCCTAGCCCTGAGTAGCATTCTGCCATCATCCAGAATGATACCACAGTACAAGGAAAAAATGATTGGCTTCAACAATTGGCTAAGCTTCTGGTGTCATTCTAAGGGGATCCAGTACCTGTCTGCTTGGGATGACATGGTCGACAGACCACGATGCTTTGCCAGAGATGGCCTGCACCTGTCACCCCTGGGATTCCAGATACTGGCTAAGGCTCTTGCAGCCCCAATTGTGCCCTTTTTAGGCAAGGTTCAAATGACAAATTCACCACCGTAACAGGAACAGGTAAGCAAAAACTGAGGATAATGCTACTCAATGCTAGAAGTCTAAATCTCAAAATGCACTCACTCAAGGTACTCCTTAAAATGGAGAACATCAATATCTGTGCAATGACTGAGACCTGGTTCAAGGCTCCAGAGAGCACCCCTGTACTACCAGGTTATAACTCATACCACACTTCTTGGCCATGTAACCTGGACCAGAACACCAAAGGCGGAGGTGTGTCCATATTCATTAAGGATATCCACACCTCCAGACTAGTTGCTCAGCATAATGCATCCGAGGTTATCCAAGTGCAACTAACTCTGGGGAAAACTACAATCCAAATTGTAGCTTGCTACAGATCCCCACCATGCCCCAGGATTCCCACTCCTCTTTTCTTGATGTACTGGAAAATATTAGGGTTTAACCAAACACCCTAATAGTGGACGATTTCAACTACCCCACCCTTAACTGGGAAAACTACTCGTGTACCAACTCCTTCACACGATTTCTGGAATTCATAAACTCCAATGTCCTGGATCAACTTATCCACACCCCCACCAGTGGCAACAATATCCTAGACCTAGTCATTACCAACATGAGTGACTGGTGTTCAACACCTGAAATCAACTCTTCATTGGTCAGATCCAACCATAGGCTAAACACCTATGATATCCACATCCCACCCCCACCTCCCATTAAGGAAACCATGGTAAAATGTTTCTCCAAAGCCAACTTCATGCTTCTTAAGACAGAAATGGTGAACTTCATGACACCCATGTAGATGGAAAATACAGTTACAACTGCTGAATCCTACACAAATGCACTCTATAAGCACTTACACGAGTGCATGGATCGTGCTATCCCAAACAGAACCAAGACGCTATCCTCCAAAAAAAGGAAGACGATCTTGTGGTCTCCTGCCATAAACAAACTGTACAACAGAAGGAAGAAATTGTTGCAAAAGAGACTAAAATCCCATGAGTGGAGGAGCTCCCTGGTCAGCCTCAGTAAGAAGCTGAGATCCCTTATAAGATCCTCCAAAGCAAGCTACGAAAACAAAATTACCACTGATTCTAAGGACAACCACAAAGCATTCTATAGCTATGTCAAGAATCTCAATGATAACACTCCGATCTGCTCTGAGTTACAGCACAATGGCACGGAAATTATGGAACCAACTGATATTGCCAACACCCTGGCAGATAGGTTCAGTGCTAACTTTACCCCCCACCCCCTAAAAGGCCCATATCTATACAGGAAGAATGCAGAGTCCCTGTAATCACAACTATGCAGGTAAAAGCTGCACTCTCTAAAGCCAAAAACACAGCATCCATGGGACCGGACAACATCCCAGGCTGCATTTTACACAAACTTCAGAACAAACTGCCTCCCCACCTAAGCACCATGTTCAATCATAGCCTCACATCGGACTTTGTGCCCACTGAATGGCATACAGCAACAGTTATCCCACTCCACAAAGGGGGAGCCACCACTGATCCCAGGAACTGTCACCCTATTAGCCTGACGATCCTGGTCTGCAAGGCCATGGAATGTATCATCATGGAACTCATAAACAAAGACATTGGTAACCTCCAAACTCTGGATCCCACCCAGTTCGGGTTTGTGAAAGGCAGATTATGCCTCCTGAACTTGATCGACTTCTTTGAGGCAGTCACCAAAGCTGTAGATGAGGGTAAGGTTCTTCACACAGCCTATCTTGACCTCACCAAGGCTTTTGGCACCATCCCCCATTCTGGAATTATAGCTAAACTCACTAAACTAGGTATAAATCCCCATGCCACAAGATGGGTTGCCAACTGGCTCACTGACAGAACCCACACTGTAAAAGTTGCACACTCCAAATCTGACCTCAAACCAGTGACAATTGGAGTACCACAGGGTTCAGTCCTGGGACCTCTCCTGTTTGGTATCTACTTCTCACAAGTACAGGCTAACACAGAAGGCCTCTGGCTAACGAAGTTCACAGATGACTGCAAACTAGGAGCCATAGTCGAGTCCATAAATTATGTGGAAATCCTACAGAAGGGCCTCGCTGAGACAGATGCCTGGTGTCAGAGCCATGGCCTCAAGCTCAATGCCAAAAAGTGCATTGTCATTCCCTTTGGTAAAAACTCTGTACCCATGAACTACTACATAGACAGCAGTCTACTTAACACTGAATGTGTGATAAGAGACATTGAGACCCAGGTGGACAGTAGTCTGTCCTTTGATAGTCACATGACCACAGTAGTCAGGAAGTCCTTCTACGTGGCACACCTCATCATAAAAGGGTTCTCATCCAGGAAAAAAGAGGTCATTATTCCCCTCTACTCGACACTCATTAGGCCCATTATAGAGTACAACGCCAGTTTTGGAATGTACCTCACAAGACATCTGTAGCAGCTGGAAAGGCCACAGAAGTACCTCACAAAGAGGATTACTGGCCTCAAACAGATGCCCTACACTGACCATCTAAAAAAACTCCAGCTTTACTCCATAGCATATTTCCTACTCTGAGGTGATCTCTGCCTAACATATAAAGTTATGTCAAACCCAGAGCTGTTGGACATGCCACACCTAAAGAAATCCCAATCCATCAGAGCTACATGCTCTATGGACCTAAACCTTGTCACCACAATAAACAGGACATGCTGGAGGGATAGATTCCTATCCCAGAGACTTCCCATACTCTGGAACAGGCTACCCATCTATGTCAAGCAAAGTTTTTCATTAGCACTCTTCAAGAAAAATCTTGATGAGTGGATGGGAAATAGGAAATACACCTCAGGAATCACTTCTGTGTCTCTGCTCAACAGTGGCAACAGGAAAATAACTTTCTTGGGTGGCATAAGCCAGGGAACCTTGTTGGCTAGGCTTACATAGGCTCTCGGGCCGATAGCCTAGTACCTACCTATGAACCTATGAACCTATTTTTCAGGGGACTGACTACACCTGGTTATACCTGGGTTAATGGGCATGTTTGCATATACCACATTATCATGCCATATTTTTCATGTACTTATGTCACACCTGCTATAGTTAGAAAAATTGTACATTGATATCAGATCATTATTCTGTTTGTATCTTGGTCAATGTGGCACATCCTTGTACGTATCATATCCTTCTGTATTTTACATATGCAGCATGCATGAACAGTCACACACATTGTAACAATCACAACATGCAGGGTGCTGACAAAAATGATTTTTTCATCGCATAATAGTATTATTGAACTGATTGGATGTGTCTGTGATTATCCTTAGTACTTCCACATTTGCAAAGGTGTGTACACTGCCATAACAACCATCAGTATTGTTTGTTTCATACACACAAAACAATGACAGTAGTCTGTCCTTTGATAGTCACATCACCACAGTAGTCAGGAAGTCCTTCTACGTGGCACACCTCATCATAAAAGGGTTTTCATCCAGGAAAAAAGAGGTCATTATTCTTGTTACACCAAGAAGAATACTCTTTGAGTGTTACATTGCATGCTGTATATCTAAGAATAGCCTTTACCTGATTTTCCTGTTGTATGTGTTGCATGCCTCACCCCCTTTTTTTCCTCTCTTTCTCTTTATTACCAGCTGTGTGCTTCGGTTTGCTCCCACACCAAACAACTGAATTTAATCTGCTGGACGCCACAGAAATAAAATCTAACTAAAGAAGTAGCCACTAGCTCCCTGAGAGATTTTTCCCTTCCTATAAGCCAGTGAAAGTATGCATCGTTATAACTAAGTGATATATATAACTTGATTAATGTTCAAGCTACTGCTAGGTTAGTCAAAGCTTCCTAGACAAGGTAGCCAGCAGCCAACCCCCCCCACCTAATTAATCTCCTTGATGTATTCCTTCTTTTAAATCCTTACCTATCTTTTCTATCTGGTCCATTTCCATCTTTCACTTAGCCTGCCATCACCTATAGAAGCCCTTGCTCTTGCAATTAATTTACTGGCCACTAGGTGGTGTCGCTCTATAAGCTATTTTATTCCAATTTGCTATATACTTACTAATCCTACCTCTAGGTCATTGTCCCCAGCTTTTTCTCTGACCTTTTACCATCTCTCCTTGTTCCACGTATCCTTTTTCCTGCTATTTTCTACCAGCCTTAATCTCTTCCTACCAGCTTCATTTTTTCCTCTCACTCTCTCCCTTACAAACTCCCATTCTTCCAAACTTACCTGCTGACTTTCTCGGACTTCATTGATTGTCTTCCTTGACAGAACTCTCTCTTGTCTCATCCCACTCCGTTCGCCCTCCGGGCTCACTCCGCTCCCCTACCCTGCCCCCTATTCCCACTCACCCCCAGTGCTCCTACATTTATCCACCCACAGAACACACCCCTCCAAACTTTGCACCTTTCATACAAACCACATAATTATTACACCCAACCCCTTTCTCTCACAACCCGCCCAATCAATCCATCACTAATCACTCCTTTTCCTCACTCCTTATTATCCCCTCTAGCCACCACTTATCTCATTACCTCCTATGAATATTCTCTTAACAATACCCTACCATTACCATCCAAACACACCTCACCTACTACAGAATGTTCTCCTTACTACTTCCTAAATATCATTTTCAAACCCAGCTACCAATTAGCCAAATATCATTGACTTACACATATTAAATACTCTAACCCAAAAGCTAGAAAAGTATTTTATTTCTACTGCAAGCCACAACAACTTAAACCTTTAACACCCCTTCAGTCTCTATTAGATGGTGACATCCACCCAAACCCTGACCCTAACAATCCCCCCCCACTACAAATAACTACCAAGACAATTCTATAATGCCTTCACCTGCCAAACCTACCAACTCACTCTTAATTGCACATCTAAACATACGCAGTATTTGTAACAAAATTGCTCAACTTCATGCCCTCTTACAGGCCCATCCATTTGATATTCTATGTTTATCAGAAACTTGGTTAAAACCCACCATTAAAGACAACGAAATCACCCCCCCCCGGGCTATAATATCATCAGACTCGACCGTACTTCCAAAAAGGGAGGAGGAGTAGCAATCCTCTATAAAAATGAGCTACAAGTCAGTACACTTAATCTTACCTTACCCACAAACACTAGTGCAGAAATAATTTTCTCCAAACTACAGCTAAATATAAGTAAAGCCATAAACATCATCTGTGTTTATCTTCCCCCAGGGAACAATAGTAATACTGTAGAGTATATTTTCAGCTGGCTTTCTAGAAATATCCCACAAGAAACCATAATTCTTGGGGACTTCAACATTGATTGGAATTCCTGTACAAATATCAACCCCACCATCCATATTAACCTTTATGGCTTTTCACAACTTATAGAATCCCCCACCAGAACCAATAAAATCAATAACAAAGCAACCACCTTAGATTGGATACTTACCAACACTCCTCAGCAAACCTACACAACAGGTATCCTTCCAGATGACCTCAGTGACCACTGTCTAACATATATTATCAGACATAAAACCAGCATAATATTCCCTAACACCTTCCGAACAATACGCTCAAAAAAGCATTTTAACCCAGAACTTTTCCAAGCAGAACTCAATCAATGTAATTGGACCCCATTAAAAACTCTCCCTCTAAACGAAGCAGTGGAATACTTTAATTCTACATTCTTAGCCATCCTGGATCATCATGCTCCGACTCGTTCTATTAGAATCAAAGCTAAACCAGCCCCTTGGCTTACTAACAATACTAAACAAAAAATCCTAGTTAGAAATAAATACTGGACAAAATGGCGTAATACTAAGAATCTAATAGATCATCAAACCTTTAGAGAACATAGAAACAGCACAAAAAGAGCCATCCTGCTAGATAAAAAGAATTATTATCTCCAACTACAACAAACCTCTCTCACACAACCAAAAAAATTCTGGACTAGTATTAATAATCTTCTCTACCCAGGTCAATTGATTACACCCAATCCTCATGGTTCTAACCCCAAAAATCTGATACAAACTGCAAATTCCTTCAATTCTTTCTTCACAGATACCATCCAAACTCTAGCTAGCTACCTATCACCTGATATATCTAACCTACCCACTTCTTCTGCTAATCCACCCCCTCAATTCCACCCCAACCGGTGTCTACCTCATACATTTCCTCCCTTCTCCAAAAGTTAAAACCTACCTCCCCATCAGCAGACAAACTCCCAGCAGAATTCTTGCAAAAAGGAGCTAAGGCCATTGCTTACCCTATTTCCATTCTGATAAATAGATCTATAAATGAAGGAGATGTCCCATTAATCTGGAAAATCTCTCATATCATCCCACTACATAAAGGGGGAAACTCCAATGACTTCTCCAACTATCGTCCCATAGCTTTATTATCCCCTATAGCCAAAATTATGGAGAAATGCATACACAAACAAATTCTCAACCACCTTCTCCAAAATAACCTACTTGCTAACTGCCAACATGGCTTCAGACCTTTCCATAGTACCACCACTGCCCTGCTATCATTCTCAAACTACATCAATAACAACCGCAACAGCAACTGTCTTTCGTCAGCAGTCTTCATTGACCTATCCAAAGCTTTTGATATGGTTAACCACCAACTTCTCCTGCATACACTTAAGTTTCTTTCACTTGATTCTCTATCTTTGAACTGGTTTACATCCTACCTTAATAACGGTCAGCAGGCTGTACTCTGGCACAATGAACTATCTAATCACCTCCCAATCTCCCTCGGTGTCCCACAAGGCTCTATTTTAGGCCCACTCTTATTTTCTATCTTCATTAACAACCTGCAATCTGCTATTCCATACTCCACCTGCATTCTGTATGCAGATGACTCCACCTTAATCTGCTCAGCTACCTCACCAACCGAACTTCAGTCCCTTACCCAAAAAGCCTTCAGCAGTGTAGAACAATGGTTCTCCCACTGCTGCCTCCTTCTAAATCCCAAAAAAACTAAATTGCTACTTTTCAGCCCAACCAAAAAGTCCATCTCTTTACATTTCAATCTCACTTCTAATAATGGTACCCTTATCTTACCTGAACCTACCACTAAACTGCTAGGAATAACAATTGACAACAATCTAAACTTTGATATACACATAAACACTACAATAAAATTAATTAATAAGAAACTGGGATCCCTGTACAGAATCAAACCCTTTCTTACTCCAGAAGCTAGGTCTGCTATAGCTAGAACTCACCTTTTATCCACTCTGCTCTACGCTGCTCCCATTTATACTAATATCTCAAAAAACAACCTCAGGAAACTAACAACTTCCTATAATAATATTGCTAGATTTGCTACAGGCTCTCCTTTCAGAACCCATCACTGCCTTAATTTTAAACAATTAAACTGGCTAGAATTCCTTAACCAGCTTCAATTTCACCTGCTTACAATAGCTCATAAGACCCTGTATCAACCTAGCAACACTCCTATGCTCTCTAGCCTCATCACACCTTATAATAATCTCAAGATTCTACGTTCCTCAAACAAACTGCTGATTAATACTACTAAATCCAACAACTCAGCAGGTGACTCCTTATTCTCCAACTCTGTAGGAAAATTATGGTATCAACTTCCTAACGTTATCACAGCTCAGACCTCTCTTTTTCTTTTTAAAAACATCTAAAACCATATCTCAATAATCACTGGCTATGCACCTGTACTAACCCTGACTAATCCCCCCCCCCCACCACTCACTCTTCTCACCCTTCCTTCATTTACTACCTATTATAAATTAACAACATATCCTATAGTACACAAATTTTATGTATATATGTATAAAAGTAAAAGTTATCTCTGTACCTTAAAGAACTGGATTTTTATTCTACAGTATTTGCTAAAACTTTTGTATTATCTTATAATTTTTTGATTTTTTTTTTTGAAAACACTGTATAACTTCTATTCTTTTAGCATCTATTTACTCTGTACAAATACGTGGAGTTTTTCTCCCCGGGCCTCTACTGGAAATGGACATGCATCCAGTTAGACTAGCCCGGTCAAGAAATGTAAAATGTAAATGTAGTATACTTTAACCTACTTAGTATACTACCCTTCTAAGACCTGTTTCTAGTAAAAGTAGGTTATAATTGAAAAAAAAAAAAAAAAACTTTTAATTCTTCTATTTTTTATATTCTTTTAATAAGTTCTTTAGCTAACATGTTATGCTAAAATTATTGCTGTATAAAACTGCTTTTATGGTAAAATGAATGTTGTATAAAACTGTTTTGATGTTACTCTCTATTAAATTGTATGTTTTTTTCCTTGGAGCTTTTCTCCCCGGGCCTCTACTGAAAATGGACATATATCCAGTTAGACTAGCCCGGTCAACAAATGTAAACTAAATAAATAAATAAATAAATGACAGCATTACAATTCTTTAACTTGTACATATATTCTAAAACTAAATATTGAGGATTTTAGTAATTTATTACCTTTGATTACTCTCACAGTACACACTATAATTTCAAAGTACTTCCATACACCTTCTACACAAGCATAGCTTTGCATTCTCAATATAATCATGTGAGTGACAGAAATATTACTGAGCATGCGACAAAACATGTGTACCATTCATTTAGGTTGTATGACTACATTTATACTATTGTTTTTAGTTTACATTAATATGAAGCATATGCTTGGCTTATGCATGTGTAAATTTACAATGCCCTTTCTATGGTTACAAGTGACAAAAGATGGCTTATGAAACGCATGAGAGAACAGTTATAGAGTTCACTTATGTTTGATTTTACATGGTAGATGTGGAATTCAACATACTCATGATACAACAGATGATACACATCTGATGTGGTTGATGTGCCCAGTGTTTCCTTGACATTATAAATGCTATTTCTATTTCACAAATAGTAAACCACCCTACTAGGAACCTCAGTATTCTGGATCTAGTCCTCATAAATATGGCCACGTCTAGCAGAGTTTCATATGTATCATCATATCTTGTTAAATCAGGCCATAATTTAGTGACATTTTCCATTAAACTGGTTGTACTTCCCCTGTAAATAGCTCTGTGTTGAGGAATTTCTCAAAAGCAAACCTTCCTCAGTTACTTGATGACTTAAACAAATTCTGCTGTAATCCTTCTGTGAATGATATAGTTACTAAAGCTGCTACCTATGCCCTTGACTTCTACTGCCACTTAAAAAGTTCTATTGATAAGGCAGTCCCTATACACAACAAATGTATAAGAAGTTTAAAAACAAACCACCATGGTGGAATACCATTATAAACAAGAGAAAGAAACTGCTTAATGCATTAAGAGGTCTCACTCTACCTACCTTAAGAGCACATTTAAGTAAACTAACAAAGAACTTAAGGGGCACCATTGCAGTGCTCAAAGCTGAGAATAATCTTAAAACAGCCAAATAAACCAATGACAACTGCAAATCTGTCTTTAACATCCTTTAGCTATGTCAGGAAGTTAAGAAGACCCAACAGTGCTCAGGGCTAGTCTCCCTGATCCAAAGAAAATAGCTAATATCCTAGCTAAAAAATGTATTTCAAATTTTACTCCACCCACAGTTATAGCTATCCCACAGGTTTCACAATTCCAGCAATGGTCTTTAATTAAAATTGAACAAGTTTTCTCAGCCCTTTCCAAAGCTAACAATTTTTTATCCATGGGACCTGACAACATACTAGGTTGCCCAATTATCAGTGCCAGTTATAGCTCTTCTGAATATTTAAATTCTTCAATCTATGCATTTCCACTGGTTACAGTCCTGGAAACTGGAAAACAGCTATTGTAATGCCATTACACAAGGGTGGCCCAGCCATGGACCCTGCTAAATATAGGCCTGTTAATCTCACTAGCCTAATTTGTAAAACCACGGCAGAAATTATCTCAAACTTCATTAATCTGGGCATTGAAAGTCTCTCAACCCTGCAACCTCATAAATTTGGTTTTATCAAAGAAAGGTCCTGCCTTTTAACCTCATTAATTTCTTTGAAAAAGTAACTGCAGCAGTGGATATGTTATGCAATGCATACATCATATCTAGGCCTGGCTAATGCCTTTGACACTATTCCCCATTTAGGCATTATTGATAAACTTTAAATCTGAATATAAATCCTTGTATTGTGTGAAGGACAGCTAACAGGTTGCCTGCTAGAACCCATGTGGTTAGAGTAGCTGGTGCCACTTCTGAAAGAAAAACAGTTACCAGTGGTTTACCACAAGGATCAGTTCTGGTCCCTCTACCATTCAACATGTATTTCTCAGATCTTCAGACCAGCACTATATGCAGATGACTGTAAATTCAGTGTTGTTATTCAACTGACTCACAGTCGCTCCAACATGGCTTAGACCATGTTAACAATTGGTGCAAGGACAATGGTCTCAAATTAAATCAAAAAATGTAGAATAGTTCATTTTGGTAAACAAAACAGTTTTACTTACCATATAGGACTTGCACCACTCCAGTCAGACACTGCTGCAAGGGATCTGGATATTTTTGTTGATAATCTGTTATCATTTGGCCATCATGTCTCCAAAGCAGTTCAGAAAGCATTTTATCTGGCCAATCTAATTTCCAAAAGTATCTCTACTAGTCCCAAAGAATTCTTAATTCCCCTTTACTCATGTGTTATCAGACCCATTATTGAATATAATGTACCTTTTGGCATGTATTTATTTAAACATATCACCCAACTTGAGAGACTTCAGAGATTCATCACTAAAAAGATATGTGGCCTCAAAAGGCTTAATTATCAGATGTAATTGGCAGCCCTTTCACTGTACTCGGTCTCTTACAGACTCCTTCATGGAGATCTGTGTCTAGCCTTTCATGTCATGAAAGATCCAACCCTATTTGATCTTATATTCCTTTATAGAAGTAATACCACATCAAATACTTGGTAAAAAAAAGCTAAAACTTCATCAGTAGATAAGTAAGACACATTGGCATGATAGGTTCATATCCCAACATATCCCTCACTTCTGGAACCAACTTCTACTAAATGTCAAGCAGAATAACACCCTCACCACCTTCAAGGTAAACTTAGATATTTGGATGGGCAGCCTCAAATTCTCTCCTGGTTTATCTTGTCCTGCCCACCTTGAGGCTAGAGGGAATTGTTTTTTTTTTGCTTAGCTTGAAATGATCTGCATACCAATTGCCTACTACTCGACTATGGACCTATAAACCTACAATATGCAATAACTGCAATGTATGCAAATGTCCCTTAATGTATGTACTATCCTTGCTATTATCTCAGCTCAGTATTTTGTAAACATGTATTATATTTCTTTCCCTTTCTTCCACTGTTACCTTTATGTCCTTCTCATATTTTTTGTCAGCATTTTGTTTAAATGTTTGTAGATGTCACTAGCTGAGCAGGATTACTTGTGTAAATAAAATATTTATTTAAATGGTGCTATTTTTGCACATCTCTAAATATAAATGAGTAGAGTTTCCTCCTTTAGCTTTCCCTGCCTTTTAGTTCTTTCATTCCAGTTGCCCTCGCCTTGTGTTATGCTAACCACGCGTGGTCACTTACTGGGTTTGCATTTATGCACAAGCTGTTGTCTATATTGCGTGCTTGAGCCTCTGTACACCTCTTTGTGGTCACTAATACCTGCATTGGCCACAAAAAGGTGCTGCAGAATGTGTAAGCTTGCTTAGAAGTTTGCACATTCAACAAGCACTGCTGCTCATCTGGCTAACACCAAGTAAATGTATAGGCCTAGCGCAAAGTTTATATACTTGTTAATGAATCCTCAGGCACATATTTTCTGGACAATAAATTTCCCAGGCCTAAATCATTAATTATTGAACTTTTCAAGCATTTCACCTAGAACAGTAACTCTGATAAGTTACTTATCTTCTTGTGAGAATTATTCTGCCCTCTATTTTTCTTTTACTAAACTTATTCTAATAAAAAAAAAAAAACAGGCCACGACAACTATAATTTAGTAAGGCATCATCCCACAGCCTTACTTAACTTGGAGTATAAAGTTATAGTCACATTATATAAAATATGTTTATCAAAGATCACTGCTCAATTGCATTTTAATCAATTTGGCTTTATTCCAGAAAACAAAATGTCAGTAGCTATTCAAGCTTTACTATCATTTTTTTTAAGAAAACAAAATTACACTTTTGATGTTGTTTTTGTTTTTTAGGTACTCAAAAGGCTTTTCATTCCATGAATAGAGATTACTTACTTCTAATTTTGCAACAGCTAAACATTTGTAACTTGTTAAATACGTTATTTTTTTCAGATTATGTATTTTATTCATATTAATACAGCTTTAACACTTGATGTCCATAAAGGGTGTCAACTCTTACCCTCTTGTTTTCTTAGCTATAAATCTTGACTGTAATTGATTGAAACCTCTTGATTTATCCCATAACTGTTGATAATCACCCAATCAAATTAAATGCACATGATGATGTATCATTAACATTAACTAAATATTTTTCTTTATATGTGTTTATTTCAGCAGATAAAAGATTACATCAGTTACACTTCCAAGGAGAAGAGCGGTGAGTACTCCACGACAATCGAAGCAAGTGAGGAGGATAGTCAATCTGTGTGACAATTAATCCACAAAAATGAGAAAATAATGACCTCTTTATTAAAGAAGTAAGCGCTTTCACGTCTCTCTGGGTGCTTCTTCAGACTTAAAATAACAACAGCATTTAAAGTCTCTTAAGTACCACACTACTCACTTAATAAACCAATGAAACATCTCATATTAGACACCTGATAAAATAAGGTTACATCCTTAAAGATATATAGCTAATATGTGATTTAAAAACATTCATAAAAACCTTCACATCTGTCACTCTGGAATAAATGACAGTTATGATAGAAAATAAAATAACAACAATGAATAAATAATACATATAAACATACATACAAAGACAAAAACATTACAAAAATTATATTTTAAAACCCCAAGATAACTATGCCATCAGGTATTGAATGGCATTAGTGTCTCAAAGGTTTATCCAAAAGAAATGGTCTCAATGTGAGCCTGTCGTTCAAACCATGTCCTTTGTCTGCAGATAGCCTGATCATCCATCTGGCTTCCTCCTTTTCAGTATAATTACCAATGTCCCTAACCTTTCTGTGGTGTATATAAATTCTAGAACCATAAACCTAAAAGTATGTGCATTTCATTCTGTAGGACATGTTTGGCCAGGGCATTACACTCATTCTACATCGGTTACACTATTAAATTTAGTAAGTCAAAACTATTATTTATTACCTTCCCTGTGTTGACTTTTTACCTATCCCTAAAGCAAACTGTTGCTATAATGTAAAAGACCCAACATTGTCATCCTTTCTTCAAATCTTAATCAACTTTGTGAAATTAGATGTATATATTTAGATTATCATATTAACATGATCATTAAATCTGGGAACTGCATTTTATTTATTTGTTTATTTATTTTATTTTACATTTGTTTACCAGGATAATCCGTCTGGGTGTGAGCCAATTTTCAGTGGAGGCCCGGGGAGAAAAGCTCCAATAAAACAAGAACAACGCTGACAGGTACAGTGTCGGTTTTACATAGAATTTAGCAGAAATATCTAGAGACAATAAAGAAAGTGCAATATACAATAGGCACTTAGTGAAAAGGAGAAAGTTATTACAATATAGTAAAGTCATATATATATATATATATATATATATATATATATATATATATATATATATTTTTTTTTTTTTTTTTTTTTTTTTGAGGGCAGGGATCCATCTTTAGTTGATCATTTGAGTATACTTAAATACAAGTACATATGTATACCCTTACAAAAGAAAAGAAATTATAAAATTATACTCTTATTGTAGGTAGCTGTTAGGTGGTGTTAACAAGTGAGAATGGGGTGTACATGGAGACTATAAAATTTAGGGGGTGAAATTTGATGTGGGCTTATGTGGTATTAGCCTGGCTCAGTGCAGGAGCAGAGCCAGTTGTTAATGAGGTGGTCTTTGAGCAGAATTTTGAGTTGGTGTAGGTTGGTAGCATTTAGGATGTGTTGAGGGATTGAGTTCCAAAGTTTATCATTGCTTCAATTTTATTTTAACTATTCATTAGACATTAATATCCATTTAGAGAGTTGTTTTAAAGATGGAATGATAGATTAAATTTGTTTGCAGAAGATCTCTCATGAGCATGAGATATTTAGTAAGATTTTCTCACTTGTAAACTAATTCAGTTTTGTGGCAGTAAAACTAAGATTTAAGTTATTGTGTTGCACTGTGTTTTTTTTTTTTTTGGGAGGGGTGTCTGTCTACATCTGAATAACAAAACGTATTTTCTCAGAGGCCCTGAATATATTTTTTAATATCTACTGGACTGTTTTGGATGTTCTTGTCATGTGACTAAGGCTTACTGTGAATTCTAAAAACTCATGTCCTGGAATTTTAATCAGACACTTTTTACAATGCCATTACATGCTGCATAACTGGGTCAATGTAACAGTGTTACTAGAGTTAACTGTGATACGGCACATTAGAATCTGCAGACAGGGGCTGGATGTGCGTGGAGCAATTAAGCAGATATTAAGTGGTGATGAACTGGGTCTGTAAAAAATGTGCAAAGAAATATGGGAAATAGAAGCTGTGCTAGACAGGACAGAATAAGAGCTCCTGAAAATGGGAATGCTGCTGGTGATATCATGGAATTGAGGTGGTACCATGGAGAGATAATAGTAAGCCATTAATCTAGGACTCCATTTTTGCTAATAATAGAACTGATTACAGTCAAATAGTACCCTGAAAAGGACACCTGAACCACGTGCAATAGTAAAGTTATCAAAGTGCACGGAGGGCAGTGCAGGACAGTAATGCTCCACATCTCTGTAGAAAAACTGTAGCAGGTGTTAAATAATATCTTAACAAAGATGGCACCAGATATAATAAACCAGCAATTCATAAAGGATGTAGTCACAGTGCAGTACTCCTTCTCTCTCTCTCTCTCTTTGTGTGTCTGTGTGGTGTCCATACCTATCTATCTTACACACACACACACACACACACACACACACACACACATATATATATATATATATATATATATATATATATATATATATATATATATATATCAAAGGGTGTACCTAAAATGATCTAAACAACATAAGATCAACAGTAAAAAGATAAACAGAAAAAATATCTAAACTGAAAAACATCTGACAAAATTCAGGCTATACTAAGGGATGACATGCCTTTTTCTCACTGTTGTGAGACTTTGGGGTTGGCATATATAAATAATTATCAGGGTGTACAATGGGTGCAGGAAGGCTTGTACCCTGTAAAAACATTGACAAATGTGACATAATGTAACTGTATAAAAAACAATGAAAAATCTGACAATATCAAACCACATTTTCTCAGTGTTTTTGAAGAGGGAAAGCCCCCACACTCCCTGCTAATTTGTTATATACATATATATATATATATATATATATATATATATATATATATATATATATATATATGGGTCTACCACAAGTCACCAAAATTACATTTCTCTGAAATGTAATTTTGCGACTCCATTTTTCCAAAAGTGCATTTACCTGAAAATGTACTTTCGCGAAAAAACGATTATCTAAATAATTCTGTCTTTGTGATTGAATGTAGAGCTGCCTGGTAAGAGAAGTTTTATTTGAATTTGTATTTTATCTTTTACTACTGTTTTTCACTGTTTGTGGGAAGGAAATGATATTTGTAGACAAGAAGATTTACCTTAATTTATATTTTCAATGTTTCTTGTTAGAAAAGGATAGGTTTTAGACAGACAAACTCTAGCCATTATAAATGACCTAGTCGGCTATAAATTCACACAGACCGCAGAGAGGACAATCCAGAGCTTATCTGAACAATCTTGTCTTTGTTTGTGATTTATTGATCTTTACCGTTAGAAACAGGTATAACTGTGAGTCATAGTGAGCCGAAGCTACTCCACACATTTGAATGCAATGTAAAGAAATTCCAGCTTTTATATGAATTTCAGAAGTTGTATGGTCCAATCAACAACTCTACTGTACTTAATTTAGTATTTACTTGCATGTTGTTTGTATGATTTTTGTCACAGAAGTTGATTTTGAGTTTGAATTCTGTGGTAACTGATTTTTATTATTCTTTTCTTTTAGAACTTTTTATTCACCTGCGGCTGAATATGGATTCCTTAAATCCGTACGTGATTAATGAGTTGCTAAAGCAGAAATATCTTGCACAGTGTTATAAATGCTACATATATATATATATATATATATATATATATATATATATATATATATATATAAAGGAAATGCCTGATAACAGTGGTGGTCTATATTCCTCATGTCAAAAGCTGGTTGATTTTCTTACCAATATTAGTAGCAAATCTAGACTTACTGATGATGATTGCACTCATGCAATTGGCACGGCTTGGAGAACTGTTGCTACATATATTAGTGACTGGACTGGCGAGGTAAATAATGTTAGGCAAAGAGCAAATAGAACATGTTCAGGAAAGGATGTGTCTATTGTCTGTAAAGTTCATTCAACCCCTATGAGACAAAATAATGCCACTGGCAACTTTGGAATTCTAGATACAAGTATTCAGCAATCTAAGGATTCAAAGCATTTAAAAGAGAATAAAGAAATAAAGGAAGAAGTTCACAGCAAATAACTAGGAAGAAAAAGAAACTGATAAATGGTCGTAAAATAAAGAGAATACATACTCAAAAGGATACTGCTTTGTTATGTAACACACAGATTGCCAGGAATGATAACACTTTTCTATCAGAAAAACTTCATTATACAGAAAAAGTAAGCATTTTTTCAAAAGATAAGAAAAAAAAAAGGGAAAGGGCAGGTAAAAGGAATGAAATCAAAACCGAACATGGAAAGACTGAAGAACATTACTGTAAGAAAAAAGGTAAGAAAGACAAACATTCACAATGTGGCTCAGGCTGTGGATGTACAAAGTCAGATGGATGAGAATATACTTGGAAATGTAATACGCAATGAAAATGCTGGTACTAATAACACTAATGATGATGAAGATAATTATTTTGTAACAATTGATAAAGCAGATATTGCTGTATTAGAAGATGAAGATTCTTCAGATCTAGTCAGTAAAGATATTCTTGTAATTGGAGATTCAATGATTAGATGAACTGATACATTTGCAGAGATGATAATGAGCATTGAATAGTGTTATGCTTACCAGGGGCAAAAATCGAAGATGTGAGTACCAATGATCTCATTTGCAAGGACTCTCTGTTAGTAAAGAACTTATAGCCCTCTTAGATAGCATAGCTTGTACAGGCATTGGAATGTATTTTTGACAAATCTCATACAGAAAGGAGTCAGGTCACTGTGAATGAAAATATTTTTTTGCGCATATACTTACATGAGAAAAAAATGTCCTGTTTTAAAAAATGGAAATGTGTAGAGCATCCTAGCTTAACTTTGGGCATATGTGCTCAGACAGAATGGTGTGCACTTGTTAAGATCAGGGAAGAGAATTTTTGCAGCAGAAGTTTTGCAATACTATTCAGCAAATGTAAGGCAGGCTTTTTTGCCATGTTAAGTTCAGAGATAACAACATCCGATGCATCTCTGATGGTTGTTGATACTATGAGCATTAAAAATAAAGTTTTTTTTTAATTGGAACATGTGCTATGTTCCCACAAGATTGATGTTGTTGTTGTTTGTGAAACATGGTTAAAGAACAATGCCTGGAAATCTGTTCTGTCAGGTTATAAATATTTTATTGTCATTCTAACAAAATATCAGGTGGAGGTGTTTTAATCGGGATTAAAGATAGTTAGGAGACCAAGACATATTACATGTTTAAGGATAACACCAGTTCTATAGATTGTGTAACTGTGACAATAAAGACAACCCTGGAATATATAACAGTTTTTGGAGTGTACAGACCACCAAAGTCAGTAGTAATTAGCTAGATGGATTCATACATTTCTTGGATAAATCAAAAGGGAAGAATAATAGTGGTTGGGGACTTAAATTTACTAGAAACACACTTTGTATACCGTATACTTGTACTGTATTTCATAGCTATTGTTTCACTGCTGGATTTCTGCTGTGGTAAACATTTCTGTAGTGTGTTCTGCCTAAAGTAGTTTAGGTAGTAGCTGTAATATTCTCCATATTCCTGATTGTGTTGTGGGTCTATTTGTTTGTTAGAGGTTGTTTTCTGAGTTAATTGTCCAGGCCATCTTAGTTATCAAAGACCATCCGCTCTTCAGTAAGAATTTAGTGTTTATGGTCATTGTCTAGTTGGGTTGCCATGTCTACGGGTTGGAGAAAGCACCTCATTGGGTCTTTTGAGCTTTTTTTAAAGTTGTTTCAGGTTTCAACTTTCTGTTACTTTAGAAGTTAACTTGAGTGTTTCAGCCATTATGCACAGAGCTATCTGAGGAGGAGCACCTGATCTGTAATATATAGCAATAAGTAGCCTGTTTTTTTGCTTATTTGTAGTAATTATTGCTTATTCTAGATATTTATAGCAATTTTATTGTATACTGCATACCTGTACTGTATTTCCTAACTATTGGCTCACTGCTGGTTTTCTTGTGTGATAAACATTTCTGTAGTGTTTTCTGCCTAAAATAGCTTTCCACCCTCCCTCCCTATTGGCATCCTGTCTTTATACCTCCTGGCTTTGCCCCTACTGTAAATTTGATCTTGGACACTCCTCCCAGTCTAGTGTCATTAGCTCATTCTACCTAATACAGAGAGAACATCTGAGAAGGCCAACCCACTTAGTTTCTTTCCTTCTGTTCCTCCTTTCTCCCTTTCTTAAAAAAAATAAAAAATTGCCTGAATCTCCTTGTGTTCTGACTGTCCTTCTCCAACATTTTGAAAATATAGAGTATATTTTAGTGCATTTATTAAAACTGTATTTGCCTTAATATTGCTACGACTCAAGTGCTCTAGGTTGCACTGCATCTGAATTGTTTTAGTGTGTTTTAGCTGCTTTTCAGTATATAGACTTTTCTGTATATGTGGACTAGCTACTTATTCTACTGTATTACTGCCTCTTAAATTTTTTTCAGTTGTGCACTTGCCTTGCTTCATTTAAAAAGTTTTAAATTGCTAATTTTGTAGGGTATAAGTTGCATTTACTGTTTAGGGCTACACACTCAAGTGTTTTAGCCTTTTCTGTGTTTATTTTCTGTATTATTGCATTGTTTAGCCTGTTTTAACCAAAAAAAAAAACAAAAAAAACAAAAATGCTATCTTGTTTGCTCATTTCCTAGCTAGTATAGTTCATATCCCAGGCTTTGCTTGTCTCAGGATTTTATTTTCTGTGTTCAGAGCTATCCAGACCTTGCTGTGGTAGAGAGAAGTCCTACTGCATACCAGTGGGAGTGGTAAGCATTGTACTGTCTATCTAACACTAGAGGAGTGGTTTCTAGCTCTGAAATTGTAATTTCATAAGCCATTTTGGGTTGATTTCTATCCCTTTCAGCTTTCTGGCTTAAAAACACATGTGTTTGCACATTTTTTGCATTGTGCAGCATCCTGGGGTTACAGTTAAACTATTCCAGGTGCCAGAAAGTCTGCTCTTCAAATTTTCCCTTAGAACTAGCTGGTTTCTCAGTGGTAGCACTAAAATCTGAACCCCTGTGACTAGCGCTTGCTCTAGAAATTGCTGGAAAGCATTAGGTAGCCTTAAACTGATACAAGCACTCGACTCTCCTTGTTAATAATGAGAGATTAATCATAGGCACTAAACAGCCTATAATTGCAAAGTACCATGCAAAGGTAAGGGAAAACTGCTCTTGTACTTTACAAAAAAGCACCTAATCAGACATGTCCAAGGGTCAACTTCTGGTGACTTCTCCTGTCCACCTGGTGAATCTGGGCATACTGGGGCAATGCAGCAACTGCCTCATGTACACAGACAACTCTCTCTTCTTACCACCCAACACTACAACCTGGAAGCAAAGCTCTCTCCAGCCAAGATTGTGATAGACCATCAAGAGGAGGAAGTTAACACCTGCACTACACCTCAAGCAACACATAGCCCTTCAAAACCCACACCAACACCCACACATAGCAACAATAAACCCACATATGTGGAAACCCTTAACATTAACATGCCCAAGCAACAAGGACCTCAGAAGCTGAAACTCAAACACCATTCACAACCAAAGTGACACATAGTTTACAACACCAGTGTGCCACCCAACAACAGCCCCTATGGCAAGACAATGTACTCAACATTTTAGTCATAGGTGACTCTATAGTCAGGCACACTGATATCCCACTCACCAGGCTGAGCAAGGAGAAAATTACAGTCAGCTGCCCGTCGGGTGCCAGGATCTGCCACATAATGCATGCACAGACAGTACTGCTCAATAGACAGGTCTTCTTACTTTATTATCGATTACTGACTTTAAGAGCTTTTTGTTTGCACCAAAGCAAACTTCTTCAGAAGTGAATCCAAAACAATTCTCGTGACATTTATATGTTACAGTGGAAGTGACGTATTAGAGTGTGAATCACTACACAGTTAAAAACCCACAAAGACTGCTTAGACATTATAAAAATATACATTTGAAACATATGTATCATTTAAACATAAACCTTAAGAACACATACATGTAAACTGTGAAATGTTATGATGACTATTCTTAACTTTTAAACGGCTTATATAAGCTACTATTAAAATGATATTGTTGTTACTCTTCATTTGATATGAC
This sequence comes from Protopterus annectens, assembly GCF_019279795.1. NCBI lineage: Eukaryota > Metazoa > Chordata > Ceratodontiformes > Protopteridae > Protopterus > Protopterus annectens. Next base: position 87,574,448 of record NC_056731.1, read on the forward strand.
AGTATTAGTCTAACTAACTAACTGCAGCCTAACTGGATCTTGCCAAGGCCTTCAACACCACCCCCCACTCTGGAATCATAGGTAAACTTACTAAGCTGGGCATAAATCCCTACATCACACGATGGGTTGCCAACTAGCTTACTGACAGAACCCAGACTGTAAAAGTAGCTGACTCCAAATCCAGCTCCAAACAAATGACAAGTGAAGTAACTCAGGGTTCAGTCCTGGGACAGCTCTTGTTTGGCATCTACTTCTCTGAAGTACAGGCCAACACTAAGGGACTCTGGCTAACAAAGTTTGCAGATGACTGCAAACTGGGAGCCATTATTGAATCCCCAAATGATGTGGATATTCTACATAAGGACCTTACAGAAACAGATGCTTGGTGCCAGAGCCATGGGCACAAGCTTAATGCCAAAAAATGTATAGCTATCCCCTTTGGGAAAAAACACGTACCCATTAATTATCACATAGGTGGACTTAGGGATACAGGTGGACAGTTGTCTCACCTTCGATAACCATATTGCCACAGCAGTCAGGAAATCCTTCTATGTGGTACACCTCATCACTGAGGGCTTTTCATCCAGAAAAAAGGAGGTCATTGTCCCACTGTACTCATCCCTCATTAGACCCATTATAGAGTATAATACCTTGTTTGGTATGTACCTCACAAGACACCTGCAACAGCTGGAAAGGCCGCAGAAATACCTCACTAAAAGAATCACAGGCCTAAAGCAGATGCCCTATGCTGACCATCTAAAAAAACTCCAGCTATACTCTGTGGCATATCGTCTACTCAGAGGCAATCTCTGCTTAACATACAAGGCCAAGTCAAACCCTGAGCTGTTGGACATGCTCCACTTAAAGAAATCCCAATCCCTCAGAGCCACATCTCCAGGGATCTAAACCTTGTAATCACAATGAACAAAACATGTTGGAGGGATAGGTTCCTGACCCAAAAGACTCCCCAAACTCTGGAATAGACTGCCCATACATGTCAAGCAGAGTGCCTCCTTGGCCCTGTTCAAAAGGAACCTTGACAACTGGATGGGAGATAGGAAATTCACCCCAGGGATCAAGTCAATCATCCTGCTAGACAGGGGTCTAGGGAAGTAAATATTGTGGGAAGAAATATCCAGGGAATTGTTATGGCTAGGCTTGTATAGGCCCTAGGGTCGATAGCCTAGCACCAACCTATGAACCTATGAACCTATATAATATTGATTCAACAACATTAATAAATAAATTATTCACAGTGTATGTTCAGGAAAAAGAATTTCTATAGATTGTTAATAACCTACAAGGGAATGGAACATACTAGGCACTGTTTGTGTTCCTAAAGAAATTATTGTTACTTCATGTGAAGTTTTATCACCATTGATGTGCAGTGATCATGGGGTTGTAAAGGCTAATTTGCTACTAGATAATACTGCCAAACCGATATCTAAAACAATACATAGAAGATCAATTACAGATTATATGGAAGAAAAGTTGTCACTATGTAAAACTAATTGGAGTAATGCATTCAGTGAAAAACTGCAGAAAGAATATGGAAAGTTTCAAAAGAGACATTGAATGCAAAAAAAATCAAAAAATGTTTAATATCATGATCTAAGCACACAATGTCAGGGGGATATATTTCCATAAGAAAAATATACATGATTAAGGTGAAAAACAAAAAATATAAAAAAATGGAAAAGAGTTCAAACTACATTTGAAAACTGAAATAAACAAGCCAGACAAACAAATTAAGCATAGTGTGAGACAAGATCAAGAAAACGTTGAAGCAAATTTATATAACGATATTGAGCATAATAGGAAACCATTTTTATAGATACATAAGATGTGGAAGGAGTAAAAAACATACAAATTGATAACCTGTGCTTAGATTCTAAAATGTATTCTCAGACATAACAGATTGTAGACATATTTACAAAATCTTATGCAAAACAGTTTGGCTCCACAAAGGGGGTTGTCCAAGTGACATCCAGGTAACTTTAGATACTGAAATCAAACTAGATTATATTGAGAAAGAACTATGCAAATTGGACCCAAACAAAGCACACAGAGGAGATGGAATCAGTAATAATGTCCATAGAATACTTCAGAAAGAAGTTATAATACCATTATATCTATTATTTAAAGGGTCATATAAATGTGGGTAGATTCCTCAAAATTGGTGTCATGCACTTATTAAACCTGTCTTTAAGGGAAAGGGGAGTAGGACAAACCCAGAGTCATACAGACTCTTAAGTCTACTTTAATTCTGTGGAAAATAGTGATGAAGGTAATGTTGGATAACCTATTGTCAAAACTGGAAAGGTAGGATGTTAAAACCCTATCATCATGCATATGTTGAAAATAGATCAATTACCATCTATAGCATGATGTCATATAAGAATATAATAACAGTTATGATTGAAACATTGTGCTGTGATATAACTTATATAGATTTAACTAACTTCAGTATTTGACAATGTCATATGGAAAATAAAGATCAATAAAGTAGAACAGCTAGATATTGATGCACTGTTGATAAGATGGATAGCTGCATGGTTTGCAAATAGGACATGTCAAGTATTATATAGCAATTGCACAGGTGAAAGTCTTGATTACAGTCAGGGTGTCCCACAGGGCTCTGTCCTAGACCCATACTTGTTTCAGACCTATCATTTTCACCTGAGGTGTTCTGCAGTCTGTATGCAGATGACTTGAAATTAGGTAGGGCATGTCTGCAAAAGAACTTGAACAAATTGACCATTTGGGCACAAGAGAATAATATGCTGATAAAAAGATCAAAAACTAAGCGAATGACATCTGGAAGACATAAACTGAAAGGTTCTCTAAGACAGCAGCTGCTGTGTGGAACAGAATACCAAATTACATTAAAGCAAACACTAGTTTGCATATTTTTAAAAAGAGCCTGGACACTTATTATGGGAACAACTGTTCTGGTACATTAGCAGGCTAGAAGGGCATTAATGTTTATCCTTGGAATATTTGTACGTATGTATGTACTTTTCATATTCTTACATGTTATATATTTGCTATTCCTCGAATGCCAGATACAGGAAAGACTGACAATGGTCACTTTTAACAGACTCCATTTTAAAGAGTTGGGTAAATACCATATATAGTAGTGGAATGATTTATGCAAAATGCTTAAGAATCAAGATGTATTACAAAGTTGAGAGTGATTGACAGTAAACTACAGTTTAATCAACATCATCAGATCCTACAACTTATTTATTCATCATACTGTAGAAGGTAGAGTAGCTAGTCTGTAGTTTATGCGTGAGTTCTGAAACAAGATAACTTTCATTATCAGGATCTTGGGCAAAACTAGTGAAGAGATTATTTATTTATTTATCTATTTATTTATTTATTCCAGTTTGATAACCGGGAAGGTCCACTGGGCTCGGAGAACCCGTTTTCAGTGAAGGCCCGGGGAGAAAAGCTCCAACAATACATAGCTACATGAATAATTACTAAGAAACTTTGCATTACTGACAAATAAACAGGTAGCATTCATAAAGAAACAAAACAATTACAATTTTGTTTAGGTGTAAAAGACAGGCAAATGGCCTTGAGGCTAGATTTTACAGTATAGTTATATATACATAACACAAATGAGCAAGGTTAGCTAGTTGAGAGGTTAACCAGGAGTAAAAGTGGAGGAGACCTTGAGAGGTATAAGGTGAAGAGTACAGTTGCATATCCTGTTTGAGTAAAGGTGAGAATGAAGAAGAGTTTTAAAGTTTTCGAGGTTATCGCAGGTCCTAAGAGTGGAGGGAAGAGCATTCCATTTTTTGGCTAAGGTGAAGGAAATCAGAAGTTGACCAGCTGGGCGCCTGGTTTGTGGATGGTGATTAGGTTTTGGTGGGTAGATCTAAGTGTTCTATTGGGAGTATATGGTTGTAGGATATTGGATAGTGCAGGGCATTTAGTAGGTTGGAATAGTAGTCTATAGGCTAAAATGTTAGGAAGAAGAAGGATAATATGAGAAAGTGTGCTGATGTAAGCAGAAGAGAAAAGAAGCTGTTTTTGGTATGAACATTTAGAGGTGTGGGTGTTAGTGTGTGTTGCTTATCACCCATAGTTTTTGGTGTGAGGGTGGCTGGATGTCTTTCAAAGAATCCAACAGCCAAATTGTCTAATCCAATATGGTTGTGACCATATGGTCAAAATTCAGTCCTTCAACAAAAAACACAAACCCAAACAACACCCACAAACAAAAGAAGCAATTCTTTTGCAGGGGGGGTAAGCCCCCCCTGTTAATTCTATATACCAACTCCAAGATTTCACTCCAATGGGAAAAAGGGAAAATTCCCTGGTCCCCACCATACTGTGATCTCAGTCAGAACAGTTCTGTGAACTGAATTGTTGACCATATGGTGTCAACCATGTGGGTTTTGACAATTCAGCTGTTTGATACTTTGAAACAGATCAAGGGTAGCCTTGATGGTATGTAAAAACATTAAAGATTGGGCATACCTAGAGATTTCTAGACTATGTTAATGGCAATACTTTAGAGCCACAGGTAAACATGCGAATTAAAGGGTGTAACATTTTAGACCTCACCCTTAGCAGCATTGACCACTTCTGTACCACTCATAAAGTACCCCCACCACTGGTTAAATCTGATCATGAACTAGTAGTCTTTATCCTTAAAGCTACCAATGTCCTCCTGAATGATCAATTCTAAATTTACAGACTTAAAGAGATCAATTTTACTTAAACTTTTTAATACTATCTCAAACTTTAGTTGTAATTCAGCTATTATTTATGTCTTGAAGTTATTTTACCACTTGGAACAATAGTTAGACCAAGCAGTCCCTATGAGAACCAAACATACTGAGAAGATTTAAAGTAAACCACCATGGTGGCCAGTAACATAAACAAGCGTTGTAAGAGAAGGAAAATCCTGTAACAAATATTGTCACCCACTTTAAATACTCCATCAAAAGGCTTAGCAAAGACGAACAAGCTAGCTTAGGTGGACCAAAGCTGATTCTGAACCAAAAACTGACATTGGAGGCCAAGGATGATTATAAATCCTTTTTAGATATGTTAAGAGCCAAAGAAACAATACTAAAAATGTTCAGGATTAATCCATAATAGTATCAGCTACTCTAACCCATAAGACATAGCTAATATACAGCCAGAGAAATTTAATATAAATTTCACCCAACAGACAGCCTTAAAACTCTACAAATTCCTGAATCTCTAACTTATCCAAGATCTTAATGGAGCATGTCTTAAATGTGCACTCAAAAACTATAGACACCACTTCAGTTCGACTAGACACCATATCTGGTTGCATAATAAACAGTGTGAAACTTGCTGTTGCAGAAGCCCTCTTAAGCATGTTTAACTAAAGTTTAGCCATGGAGGACAGACATTATGATGCCCCTCAATAAGGGTGGATCTGCCACTGCCCTAGGAAATTATAGTCCAATCAGTTTTACTAGTTTACTCTCTATGGCCATGGAGTGCAAAGTCACAAAACATGAAATCAAAAATCTTATATGCGACCCTCAACAGATTGGTTTTGTTAATGGAAAATCATATCTGCTCAACCTAGTTAGCTGGTTTGTTAAAGTCAAAGAAGCTATGGCTAGTGGTCATGCCATTAAGTCAGCTTATTTGGACCTAGTCAAGTCCTTTGACATCATCCTCCATTCAGATATTTTATCTTTGCCTATTTGTTCACCAAATAAGGCTGCTGAATATAATTGTTTCTTTTCGAGGACAACCCTGGAGCACTGTCTGATCAAGTGACTCACTTAGAATCACACATTAAGCAAATGAAGGTGAAGAGATTAAGTTATGTACCTTAGGCACACTCAGCAGCTCATAAATAGTTTTGTGCTCGCTGTCATAGAATCAGAGATCTTGGCAGCCTAGTTGACAGCTATCTACATTCAGCCACCATATATCATAGATAATCAGAAAATCCTTTTGTTTAGCACAGCTATTGACTGAAGGCATCTTGTTCAGATTGAAAGATGTTACTTTCCAGCTTTATTAAGATCAATTATTGAGAACAATGCCTCCTTTACTATATATCTGTCTGGTCACATAGCCAAACCAGAAAGGCTCTAATGGTCCCTAACCTGAAAGCTTACTGTGTTGAAAACCCTAAGATGCCAAGACAGACTTAAAGTCTTATCTCTACACCTTGTTTGCTGTAGGTTTTTGTGCAGTTATTTGTGTCTTTCTTTCCATTCCTTTAAAGACCCAACACCTCAGGACCTCTTGTATAACCATAAGACCCTCAGATCCATAAACTCTAGATCGAATGGCTTACAATTGCAGTGACATATAAACAAAACACAGTGTAAGGACAGATTCATTACCCAGTGCTTACCTCTTCTCTCTCTTCTCTAGAATAAAATCCACTTACCTGTTAGAGTAGCAACCATGGATCTTTCAAAAATAATCTTAATGGATGGCACCTACTAATTCATCTCATGGCTGACCTGCTTTGCTTTTTTGGAAACAGAACACAATGATGGAGGTTGTACACAAGACATAAATGATCTTGTGAAATAATTGTCTTCCAATTCTATGATCCTCTAATCTTATGATCCTATGAAACAGTCTTTTCGTAAATGAAACTATATTAGTAAGACATAATTAAATGGTCATAACATTACTGTTTATTCTATTCAGAGATCCAACCACATAATGAAGAAAAAAGATCAATTATTACATCAACAAATGGAAAGCACATTTCACCAGACACTGATATTTTCTCAGACTTTGACATGACACATGTTACTGTAGTGAGAGGAATAGTTAAGGCTGTGGATCTTCTTTTGATACTGAGCTTTGAAGTGATGGTTCCAATGAGAGATTTTCTGTCAAGCAAACCTCTATAACCACCATATCACACATACCTGCAAATAAATCTCCTTATTTAAATGATTACATTTATTCATCTATCATCTGACAAAAAATGGCAATAGTTATTTATTTTTACAATTCATTTACAAGTAATATGTAAAGAGTCCCTGTTTGAATAAAGTGTTTTTCTGTTTAATCAAATAATTTTCTTTATATGTGTAATGAATAAAGATCTTTTGCTACACAAGTATATCCAGTTAAAGCAGTGTATAATAGTTAGGAATACATGAAATACTTTAAAGCACATGTTATTTATCATTGGCAGTAATACTGTAGCCATGAATATAATGTCTAATTTATAGTATCCATTTTAAAATGCAATGAATATAAAAGAAAAAGCTGCTTTGTATAACTGTTGCAATATAAAGCAAATTAATTTTCTGTGAATCCCTTAAAGAAGAGGCAATGTAGCATAATAAGAAAAATGCATAATTAATGATAACTCAAACCAATTTATTTTGCATACTTGTAGACATACAGTTATGGTAGATTACAACTGTTTTCTGCCTTTTAGAAGACATAGTCATATATGGAAGGAAAACTCTTTTCTTTAATTTCCAGCATTGAACATTTAATGTAATTCTGGAAAATAAGTCATGTCTCATTATTGAAGAGATATGTTGTGAGTCTGACCTGAGTTTACAATTGGAATTCAAATTCCCATTGCTGTTGTGATTCCTCTGAGACCTTTACTTACATGACTTGTGTCATTACAGAGGTATTTTGATGTAAAATGTAATTATGGGAATGCAAATAGTGTCAGTATTATGCATGAAGCATTCCCTTTATTTCTATTGCAGTCTGCCTTTCCCCTGCTGTTATGCTAATTGTCTGAGAAATATGACGATTCATCATAATTGCTGCAAATTTTTATTTAATTCAGCACTGCATATTGAAGTACTTAGGCATTGTTTCAAAATGCATGGCAAGGCAGTGTGTTACTGAATTGTGTTGTTCTGCGTTCTTATTGATGAGCTCTCATAAGGAAGCTATGGTCCAGAATATAAAAACAGATATCTACTCATTGTTCTATACTTAAAAATAAAATAAAATAAAAAAGTTGATATTATGAGACATAGAACTTGGGAAATTAAAATATATATATATATATATATATATATATATATATATTTAATTTATTTATTGATTTTTTTTTTTTTGCAAACAACTATCCTGCGTGCTTACATTTCTCATTAAAACTCATATATTGCCAAGGAAAGTACACAGCTTAATATCACTGCTTGACCTTAAGCATCTCTGGGGACTCTGCACAGGAGTTATCACATTTGTTTAAGCAGGATGTGTTTAGGTAGACCTCACCCTCTATAAATACAGTGTGAAAAGTTTATGCTTAGTTCTGTGTTTACAATTTGTACTCGCTTTGATTGCATAATGCACAACCTTTGCTAATGTCATATATAAAAAGTGTTAATTATAAAATGTAATACTTCAAAGGATTGCAGCAAAACCAAATATGCAATCCCCATATTTCTAGCATGCTCTGCAGTCAGCAAGCCAGAACAGTGTATAGTCTGATCTATTTATCTACCTGTATCTACCTATCTCTGTAAAGCCTTATGCTTTTCAAGCAAAGCACATCTGTGGACAACATAACATTAAACATTTTAATCATAAGTACTTCATCTTTCTTTCACTTATTTACTTGTGTATGCCTTTATCTATTTAAAAATCAATCATTACATCTGTAAGCTTAAGTTAAAAGCATGAACAAAAGCTCAGACCCAAAATTCTACTATAGAGCATCTGAAACAAAATAGCCAGGCAAGAATGAATTGTAAACCTCACCCTCTTCTAAAAGGATATGGGTTCTACAAGAAATAATGCAGTATCTGCAATTAATACAAACCTGTACAGTTTATACACTCCAACAACCAGACATGGATTATTTCTGCAGAATCTCTTTTATTGCAGTTTCACACTTAATTGCATACTAGAATGTAAGCTTTAGAACAAGAATTATTAAGTATTCAAATGCCACATATGTTCATAAAACAAATCAATCAATTTAGAAAACAGAGTAAAGAAAGGTATTTTTGTACTTCTGTGATCCACAAAGTTGATGAATGAAAAAACATATTTTATTTGGTCCAACAAGTTGAGAAACTTTAAAACTACAAAACAAAATACAAAATACTAATAAAAACATGCCAAGCACTGGTTCTTATTGTTACATATACTTCCCCATCCTTGGCTTTTTTTCTGGTGTGGGACTTACTAGCAAAACTGCCATATGCTGGGAACATTATAAACTTTGGGCTGGGAGCAGCATTTTAACAATTATATGATTTGTGTAAATAATACATATTTGTAATAATAATAAAATAAATGTTATACCACTACTCTAATCCACTGTTATTTAATTGAGTTCAGTAGTACAGAACTGTATGCAATGATTTTCCTTTTGAATTTTTACTTTTTTTTAATTAGTAAACCATGGCTGGGACAGATTTACTGCTGATATGAAAATGCCCCACTGGACCAGTAATCAAGAATCCATAGTCCTCCCCACTGGTAGCAGTGGGGGACATAAACTGGGAGGATAAAAAGTACACACCCAGTATTTCCAGTTGTAGCTCTCTGCATCAAGTGCAATTTCCCTTAAGCGCACATAGAGACCACAGAGACCACAGTCAGTCTGGGGCTGGTTTCTCTCTCTTTTTCCATATCCCCAGTAGACTCCACACTGACACAGCTATAGAGTTGAGATCTCACCTGAGTGGCCAGGCCAAGACCCCCAGCACCAGTGCTTCTTGTCCCTGCCCAAGTAGCTGACCCACATAACCTTTGAGGTTTGATTTACACACACACACACACACACACACACACACACACACACACACACACACACACACACACACCTGGGAAAGGCTGGCACAGGTTAACTAGCTATGCACCCTTTTGCCCAGACTATAAGGTAGTTATCACTGCCACCAGCCAACTCCTTATTGGCTAATTAAAGCCCCTTAACAAAAGGTCTCCAATCTTACTGTGTAATATTAATATTAATACAAATGGTAGTTTGACTAAGAGCAAGGATATTAGGAGTGGCCCACACAGTGTCACTAAATAAATATGCAAGTACTCTCAAAACTTAAATATCTCTAGATAGATTAGCCACAATTAAAGTTTTAAATATATAAAAGAATGAGAAAATATTCAGTATATATTCACAGTGACATCAGAGTTCAAAATCACAGGAAATATTTAAACACCATTGCAGGAAAGTCTCAAATAAATAAAGAAAAATATTTAAACTAAGCTTTGCTATATTCATGACTATAAGAGAATTATACTATTGTCTAGAAACTTACTTACAGAGCAAGGCAGATGTAGTGAATGGATCTTGTAGTTGTCAGGTCCAAGACAGAATACAGAATACTCTATCTCAGAGAGTTCTCAAATTAATATCTCAAATATTACTGCTGCTTAGTTAGTTTGCAGAATGACATCATTTCTTGTCATCTGACTCTATTCCAGGTGAAATTCCCACTGCGAGAAGCTGACAGTATTTAGCATCTACTTGTGAATATACATAGACCTCGGATATTTGGCAGATGCTGGAAGTCGTAAAACAATTACATTCCTTCAAATTTCAAGATTAGTAATTATTTCACCCTAGTGACAATATGGAAAGCTCCCTATTTTTAGTCATTGTGTCCCCTTGCTGCATTGAAACTAAAAAATACCATCTTTTATTGTGTAACCATAAAGTAATTTAATTTCAGCTATTTTTTTCTGAAGTGGTCTATCATCTATATAAAACTTACATTTAAAATTCTTCTTCCAACTATTAGTTACTTTGGCATTTCTAATTGCTCTACTTTTACATTTAGTATCCCTAGTACTGCTCTCTAAGGCTAGGACTAAACCAATGGCAGATCAGGAAGGGAAAGTTTGTTTGTGACAGAGTAGGATCCTATACGCTGTCCTATATACTAGGGGACTTTTTGAACACCTTAACTGAGTGGAACTACATAAATTACATGCATATCCTCACATAAAATCAGTTAGCTCCAGCAACCCAACTCAAAGCCAAATTATTAACAACAATTTACCACATAATTAAGCAATACTTCTGTGAAATTATTTCAATTTTTCATAGTCAATGGAATTCAAACATATTGATATGCATGTCTCACTTGGCTCCACTTTTTAACTTTGCACATTAATAGTTATATTACTGAAATCTTTTATGTCTTTTTACCCTAGACAATGACACTTCATTTGCATATTGCATAGTACATAATTATTAGAATTATATTCACTCACTTAATTTGTGTGACTTCCCCATGCCTGTTACACCATTAAAATCTTATGCATTGTTAGTCAATTTCTCTAGTTTTCTACAGAAGCATGAAGTTTTTTTCTGCACTGTCCCTGGGCAGAGAATAAAAAGATCATTTGCATCATCTTATCTACCTAGATTAGAAGAAAATGATAAATATGACACATAAAACAATAATACAGAGAGCAAAACATTTAAATAGCTCTTTATATTGTTCTACAAAGCAGAGAGTGAGTTTTATACCCCTAAATAAAATGTTTGGTTTTGCATTAATGGTCACCATTATTTCTAACAAAGCCACTGTGGGGCTTCAGCTTTTGTAAGACTGACAGACAAAGTTGTCAACAACCTAGACAAAAACTTTTTCAGCTGCATAATGCTTCAATATTTATTAACTCCTTTCCTCTCACTTATTAAGTGAATGTTTTCATTATTAGTGTTTGTACCTACTCTACCCATAGGTTTGATTGTCATAGGATGTTTGAGGCTTTCTATATATTATACCTTGCAGGTTACCACCTTAAACTGTACTCCCCCTCTTAAAGAAGGCTAGGACACGGTGAATTTATGAATACTCATTCAGCCATCCAGGTGCTGTCTGAAGGAGGACAGTGAGTCATACTGTTTTATCTGATACTATTCCAGAAGTAGGGAAGATGCTGATGAATGACTCTGTCTCTCCACCAAGTTTTACTGATTTGTTGCAGGAGGATTAGTCTTTTATTCTGATATTTCTGACACCATTTGATTTGTGAAAGCACAAACGATCCTAGACTATTTGAAAGGCAAGGCATAAGCCTTATCTAAGGAGTCTTTAAATACTAGAAAAGAGGGGCAGTGTTTCAGTATTTACTGGTAGCATACACGTTTTAAGTCTCTGATCCTCTTTGTTAGGAATCTCTGGGTCTTTCATGCTTGCTTGATATTTCTAGGGAGGTACACGTTAAACTTGGCACTGTACTCTATAAATGATCTAATCAGTGCTGAATACAAGATGACAATAACTTCTTTAGATCAGGATTATATTCCCTTGGTGATCAACCGGACCAAGTACAGGTATATCCTGGCATCTTGACAACTGTTACTGCATGATGATCAAACGAGAGGGAATTATCAACCCAGGTTTCTAGATCTTAAACATATTAATTTTAATGTGGTATACTGTCAGTGCTATATGTTAAGATGGTTTGTCATGCTTACGACTACCTGACATTCAAAAATGCTGATTGCCTTTACCCATGCAGATACTGTCTCTACCCCATTAATGTGTCAGTTGTATTTTTGAAGGCAGAAAAGATGATGTTTGCTGAATTTAATGAGGAGTTTATCTCTAAATCTTGTAACTTGCTTTATAATGAAGTAATCATTTTTTATTGAGATTTATTTTTATTATTAGGTTCCTCAGTGGTGTATTGCAATCATAGAATTTAAAGAAAAACTTCACTGGATATTATCTTATAGACCAGGCAGATGTCGTATCTAAAATACCTGTAATAAGTGTAACTTAAAGATAATTTCTAAAGTTTTTCTTAATAGTTTACATTTGTAATCCATTGATTGTGCTAATAAGGAATCATTTAAACATTTACAAATTGTCTTGAATGGTTCAGATGAAGGCTAAGTAATACAGTGTAGCAAAGGGTATCCAATCTTACTGTGTAATATTAATATTAATACAAATGGTAGCTTGACCAAGAACAAGGCTATCAGGAGTGGCCCACACAGTGTCACCAAATAAATATACCAGTACTGTCAAAACTTAAATATCTCTAGACTGATCAGCCACAATGAAAGGTTTAAATATATTTAATAATAAATTATGAAAGAACAGGAAAATACTCAGTATATATTCACAGTGACATCCGAGTTCAAAATCACAGGAAATATTTAAAACCTCATTGCAGGACCGTCTCAAATAAATAAGGGAAAATATCTAAACTAAGCTTTGCCATATTCCAGACTACATCCAAGAGAATTATACTATTCCCTAGAAACTTACTTACAGACCAAGGCAGATGTGATGAATGGATATTCTGGTTGTTGTCAGGTCCAAGACAGATTACAGAATGTTCTGTCTCCCTCAAAGAGTTCTCAAATTTATATCTCAAATATTTCTGCTTCTGTTAGCTTGCAGAATGACATAATTTCTTGTCATCTGACTCTATCACAGTGAAACCCCCACTGGGGGAAACTGATGGTATTTAGTATCTACCTGTGATTATACATAGATCTTAGATCCTCAGCTGATGCTAGAAGTCATAAAACAATTACATTCCTTCACATTTCAAGACTAGTAATTATTTCATCCTAGAGACAATATGGAAAATGTCCTAGTTTTAGAAATTGTGACTCCTTGCTGCATTGAAACTGAAAGATACCATCTTTTATTGCATAGCAGTAAAGTAATTTAATTTCAGCTATTTCTATGAAGTTAACCTCCTGCATTCCAATTTTCACTGTTAAAATACATACATTTAAACAGTTGAAATAGTGCATGTACATTTCTGTTCTATGCCAGTAGGGCACACTGTGGTTACAGTTCAAACAGCACTTTGCTAAAACCTTTTCAACACACAATTCTGTATTAGCAGTATGATACACACATGGCATGCAGTTCTAATGCATTTGTAACACAAGCATCATATATAAATATGTTGATATTCACAAATGACATATAATTATTTACAAAATTCCTAATAGCAGTGCTGACAGTATCTCCCTTTGTCACAGCTAATATAAAAGAGTATGAAGCATTGCAGAATAAGAAGAAATAGTCTGTTGAAATGCGATCACACCAGAAGGCATTCTGCATTAACTGCACTGCAGTACCCTTAGACCTGATTATTTTGAGTATGACTTAGAGGGGCAAAGATTGTGTATGCTTTGTTGGTGGTCTGTTATCTATATAAAAGTTACATTCGAATTTCTTCTTCCAGTTATTACTTTGGCATTTCTGATTGCTCCAGTTTTACATTTAGTATCCCTAGTATTGCATTCTAAGGCTAGGACTAAGCCAACGGCAGATCAAGAAGGGAAAGTTTGTTTGTGACAGAGTAGGATCCCATATGCTGTCCTGTACACTAGGGGATTTTTTGAATGCCCTAACTGGGTAGAGCTACATAATTACATGCATATCTTCACATAAAATCAGTTAGCTCCAGCAGCCCTTTCAATGCCAAATTATTAACAACAATCTACCACATAATTAAGCAATACTTCTGGGTTTTTCACAGTGAATAGAATACAAACATATTGATATGTATCCCTCACTTGGCTCCACTAATTAACTTTGCACATATCTTATAGACCAGGCAGATGTCATATCTAAAATATCTGTAAGAAGTGTAACTTAAAGACAATTCCAAAAATCTTTCTAAATAGCTCACATTTGTAATCCAGTGACTGTGCTAATAAGGAACCATTTGACCTTTTACACATTGTCTTAAATGGTTCATATGAAGGCTAGGTAATACAGAGAAGCATTCAATATTGTGCCAGTTAAGTAAATACTGAGTGTACTATGACCTCCCTGGAAGAAGTAGACATACACCTTAAAATTTGATGGGTAACAAAATACAAATTCTGTACATTTTCAGGTAAACACTGGTCATAGTTTAAATTGGCATCTACCACTGTACGTTTTATATATCTTTAATTATTTTAAATCTAACTCTTTGTGATCAGAATTTATATTATTTTTTCCTACCGTTTGTGATACTTGATTTATTGACATTAAAGGTGAGATCATTACTATAGAACTGGCAATACATTTATGTAGACCTTCTCGGTCTATCTTCTATACATTTTGCTGAAGTGAATATGTTATACTCTTTGCAATCATCAATATATTTGGTTATCTATATCCTATTTCATACTTTTATATAAATAAAGATGAATCCCAAAACAAATACACTAATATAGAGCCCTATAAATAGAAACCTCCATCAGAATGTAAAGTTAGATATCGCATAAACCATGGCTTCCTTAGACTGGCATTTAGTGTATTTATTTTTTAATTATCCCTGTATGTGGAATCATGTAAGTTTTTTATACAGGTCAAGATAAACAACATGCACTATCAGATATTCATCATGTACTGCTACTAGTTTTTTAGGGAATTTCCTGAGATTGAAAAAGCAAAATATCCCTTAACAAATCCATACTGTTCCATAGAGGGACCTATGTCATTTTAAATAAGTTTCATTATGGCTTTCCCCAAGATTTTACATAGAATACCAATCTAGCTGCTTGGTCTCAAACTGACGCTAAACTTTTATTTTAGGGATTCATTTACTATCTGTTTGTTTCATTAAAAAAAGCTATCTTGTCCTATCCCATAGGTCCCTTTTTTAATTTTAGGACTGGGAAATGGATTTTCGGTTCTGTAGTTATTCAGGGGCTATAACATGCTCAAATACATCCAATATGTCCTGCATCTTGATGATCACTTCATTGTTTGTCATTAACATTTAACTTTCACAAATTCTTTTCTTTTGGTTTTCTACTTTAATTAAAGAAAATCTCATTATTTTTTCAGCTTTTGAGATCAACCTGAGTTCATTGCTAGATGCAGAGTAATTAGTATCACTATTATATTTCATTCTGATTTTCTTTTAAGAATAGAATAATTATGAAAGCTGAAAATACCTATTGTACTGTGTATCTTACCAAGTTTATAAAACCACCATTGTTTTTGTTGCTCTTTCTGTTTTGTGATTATCTCAACCAAAGGTCCTACATCACTGCATGGGGAGAGCATACATCTTTTCCTACTAACTCTTACCCATCAGCATTTTTTGCATTTTATCAATAACCTCTGGGAGAAATGTGGTACTCTAAAAAAAAACATAAATGCAGATTGTATGACCCTTTACTGAATGACAAATGACAGAAAACAGTTCAGGAAACTTTCCTCATAGATGGACTCTGGTTTACAGAGTTGAGTCTGTATCTTAATCCTGTTTAAACTAAATCTACATGATATGAACTAACCAGTTCCATTAGGCAGGAGTTGACTACAAATATTTTCATAGAAACAGAACAAGAAATACGTTTGACAATATAGAACACCTTACTTTATTATACATTATTGGCTATCATTCAATGTAAATAGTTTTTCAGAACGCTATAGTAAGGGCACAGTACAAATTAGAGACACACCTAACCATAAATGCAAAGAAAAGATAGCACAAGCTGTACTTATTCCTTCATAATTACATGTTGGTGATACCACCTTAAACCCTAAGCAGAGATTAAATGGGAAACCATGAAATTCCTGTTTCTATACATTCAAATAGAACAACTTAGTTTCCACCAACCCAAACAGCTCATTCTGGGTAGGATACCACTGGATCAGGTTTGAAGCTATACTCCTCTATCTTCTACATTAGCATCTATTGTACTTACAGCTAATGGTTTCTGTACAAAGAAGCAGAATGTGTGACATAGTAAGAAGAAGGTACAATGTGGAATACAAATTGTGATATAACGTTTAAAGGTCATTGTGCAAAACCCCAAATTTACATTAAATTGCAGTGATACATGTTGCTATTGAGAAGTGAGACTGAGAATGCAAGTCAGCTCTGCTGGCGTCATAATTTAGTTATAGAAAGAAAAGGACAAGTATAAAATTTGTTAAGTGGAAGTAATCGAGAAGGTCATGGATGCCAGCTGGAGAAGAATAGTATGGGAAACACTTTTGAATCTAAATCAGTGGTTTGAGTGTGGAAAGCTTTGCAGTACACAAAACAGAGGTAAGCGGTCTATTTAAGGTATGTACCCAATCATTTATTTTGTTACATAACAAGGTAGAAAGCGAGATTTGAAAGGAAATGAGCTTATTAGCTAGAAGAGAGTTGAGTTGAAGCTCATGCGGCAATGTGAACAAAAGAAATGCTGTTTATTTGTTATAGAGAGGCAACTGGTGAATTTAAAAGAGTCAAAAGGATGTATTCAGAGATAGTTTTGAATGTGCTTAATTTAATCAGAGTTCTAGCTTTTTAAATACAGCAAAACCAATTAATAAAAGTTCAGCTATGAGAGAGCACTTTTTCTTAGTCAAGCAATCCACATGCGAGTTAATATACAGAGAGAATCAGGAGATTCCCAGATGTAAATACAGATATGCATAATGCACATATTTTGTTTGTTTGTTCATATGTTACCAAGGAAAGTATGTTTGTCAAAGAAACATTTTCAGCCATGACCAGAAAACACATATACCAAATCATATTCTTTTATTATTATTATATATACAATTTACAAATAGTGCTGTGTTTAGTATATTTATCTACATAGTTACATAGTTAAGTTAGCTAGTTAAGTTAAACAAACTAGCAACAGCTCAAAATCGGACAATTAATAAAGCAGATTTCTTTATGATACATTCAAATTTATGTCTTTTCACTTATTAACAGTATTTAAATTGACAGATTCTCTAGTATAATGTGATATTGAGTTCCACAGTCTGGAGATTGACTTATAAAGTAATTTCTTCTCTGAGATGAGATTAACAATATATTGAAACCAGTATATCTTAGGTTAGCAAACTTTTATTATTTTTTTTTAAATAAAGTTAAAGTCAGATCTTAATTCATCATTTTAATGGCCCTGCAAGCTTTGCACAGTTTTCCTCTAATGATTCTGTTTAAAATGCTGAACAGATTCAAGTAGTATCATCATTGCAATTTAATATGTTGAAATAGCTAACCTTTTTTGTGTAGCTTCTCTGAATCTTTGCAAGGGTAATTAAATCAACTACTGATAATATACAGAACATTAAATTGTAGTGAAACAATGATCTGATTATTGATGCATACATTTTTAATACTTCTGGATCTCTTGTTCATACCATACTGAGAATTATACCTATCTTCATAGTAGCCCTTGCTCTTAATTCCTGTCAGTGTTTGTTAAATGTAAAATCCAAATTATGATACCTAGATCTTTTATATGATCTATCACCTCCAATATTGTACATCCAAGTTTTATTTTCAGATTTACTATATCTCCAAAAATGATAACGTTACATTACTGTAATTGAATCTCAATGCTACTGATATTGTCCAGTCATGAATCTCTTGCAGATATTGATTCAAGTCATCAATGTCACTTGTGCAATTTATCCCTGCAATGTTTTTAGAGCATGACATGCTGACAAATATGATGCTAAACAGAATAAGGACCAAAACTGACAGTTGAAGTACCCCTCTCTTTAGAGGTAGACGTCTAGATGGTTTCCTGCAGAAATTCAAACACTATGGTCTGCCAGATAACACATTATTAATCCAGTGTATAACATAGTCAGTAATCTGTTTTTAATTCCTCAACAATTTGAACATATTCCAAAGTATCAAAAGCCTTTCAAATATCCATGTATACATCTACAACTTTCCTTGATATCTTAGATAATTTACATATTCATATAAATTTGTAAGACATATTACTGTTGATCTTCCTTCAATAAAGCAAATTTGGGAGTAGTGCAGCTTTCTCTCATATTCTTTATCATCCATAAATAGGTGCAGAATGCATTTTTCATAGACCTTTCTAATTATCATTGTTAAGCTTATTGGCCTATAACTGTAAGATATTTGTCTGTTTCCACCTTTGAAGATAGGCATGCCTTATGAGTTTCACCAGCCATCAGGTTCATATTCCAGTCTCAGTAATTTGTTAAATATCCAGGTAAATGGTATTATTAAGTCATTGGAAACAAGAGGTACAAACTGCCAGATATACAGTCCAAGTCAAATGTACTATATTTGTTATATTTGTTGATCTTACATATAATAGCTTTTGCTATCCCTCCACAGCTTGGACTCTTGAAGGGAAAAATGAATAAGGATTTAATAAAACATGACACACTTCAACATTTTAGTTAAAATGATTACGACAATCAGGAAAGGAGAGAGAACAACAACGTCACTGAAGGATGGCACAAATATGGGTATAAAGTTATTCTTCAAATCTTTTGTTTTTTAATATCGTGATGTGGCTGGCACATTCCTCAATCAGGTTAGAATTAAAGTTTGTGAAATTAGCATTGTTTCAGTCTTTGATATTCCTCAAACATGGTCTTTACAACATCCACAGTGTACCTAGAATTTACTCCTGCAATTTGTATGGACTTCTAAATACAACTGTAGACTCCTTTTTATTAATGCAATTGTTGTTACTACTATTGGGACTATCTTGGTATCTTTTTTCAAACTTGCTCTTGCTTCTGCCTGAAACTCCTGATATTTTATGACTTTGTGTCCCTCTGTATGTAAGACATACTGTAAATGCTAGGTATAGCAATTTCAATGATCAATACAAATTTTTTTTTTTTTATGGATTAATATATCGGGTTTTCTCATATCTATTTTTGGACTATTAGTAATGGGTGCTTTGTGGTACATGTTTCTAATGCTTCTCAACTACTACTGCATTGTAGTCTTTGCACAATCCCCAATGCAACCCTCTTGCCCTATTATTGTGCCTTTCAGTGTAAAGGCCCTCTGTCATGAATGTATCACGCCCACGGAAAAGGAGTGCAACCCTTTCCAATTTTATTTTTACACAACCTACATTTATCCATTTCTTCCATATGTTATTGGATTTTGTAAAGCAATGTGCACATAGTTCTCTGTCCTGGGCTGCCATTATTAATCTTTCATCCTTTGATTTCAACTCACCTCTCCTTAACCATTCATGCATCAAATCTTGATCAACATGAGGTTGCTCCAAAGCATCTCTAGAGTTGCGACTTCATTTATGGATTGTCCTCATTTCTTTCCTTCGCATATGATTCCTCTGCATACAGTCTTCTTTTGTTTTTTGGCACATCCAGTTGCTTGCTGATTTTTGCCTACCTCTGGTTTGATTTCTATTCCTGTTTGACATTGATACACTTCTGCTAAACCAAGCAGGGAAATAATCTTAGACTTCTTCTTATCTTTTAAAACTTTCACTATATTTGGATCTGGTAAGGTCAGCAGATATGCATACAGCCCCATCACTGCAGATATATACATGTAATCAGCTTTGAGGAGGCCCGTACCTCCTTCAGAATGAGGGATATATGATCTTAGTATACAATGATTTTTGGATATTATTTTATATCATTTGATAAGCACAATGCATTTTTTTTGTTTTCCTATCCAACTGATCCAATTTCTTTTGGGTCCAATCAATCACCCCAAAACTGTAAGTTAGAACTGGCAGAGCAACATGGTTTACAGGTTAGACTTTGTTCTTAGATGTCAGGGCTATTTTCAATATTAGTTTAGTCTTGTAGAGTATTCTAAAGTATTCCTCACTGACCTTTGTTCACATTTGCTCATGTTTTATTGTAAATTCTTCATCAGTTCCCAAATATTTATACACTCCTTCCTGCTCATGTTCCTTTATATCACATTCCAGTCCCAAATTGGTATTTTCTTGGTGCTGCAGCTTTTGTGTTTTAAAGGTTGCTTTTGCACATTTATCAAGATCAAATGATATTCTTATATTATTTGAGAAAGTTTTAACCATTTGCAGTTGGGCTTTCAGCTCCTCGTGATGAACTATATAGTTTTAAGTCATCCTCAAAAAATAGATGAGAAGCATTTAAAAAGGTTTTTTTCTGGAAGACAAATTGTAAATCATGATAATCCTCTCACTCCAGCTAAAAGCAAAGAAAACTCTAACCAGCAATCATCCAAAAATAGACTGCAGCCCCTGGTTTAACTCCAGGAACCTTGTTGTTGCCGCTTGTGTAGTGTAGGTGCCAGCTTTTGTAACTACTGTTATGCCTTGTTAAAATCTGTTACAGTCAGCTAGAATGCATACCCCAGGGGCAATAGCTACAAACCTTCTTCCTCTTAGCCCACCCCCACCCTTTCATTCCATTTCACTGTTGATAATTTGTTATATGTGAAGGTATTTATCCCCTCTCAATAGTCATAGCCTTCAGTCCCTCCTCCTCAATACTTGTTCTTCACTAAACACCAAACAGAGGTGCAAAGTCTCCAGCTGCTTTTATCTTTAGCTACATTGTGTGCAGCAAACAATGAGCAAAGAGGAATACAAATATAAAACAGAATAAAATCTGCCATTGCAGACTAGTAAGCAGCATACAACTTCCACCTGTGGTGTATATACACATAGTTTTTCTTGGAGAAACTTTCCAGTCCTTGAACAAGGATGCCTGTATGTTTACCTTATTTCCTTGGCTGTCCTTGATAATTAGCTAGGTTTAGCAGAGTCCCTTGGATTCTCCCCTGCTATTTAAATTCCAATTGAAGGTTCCCCTCCCTTCCCCCACCCTCCAAGTGATTGCTCAGGTACAACACACCAAAGGTTTTAAAAACCCTGGATGCCATATTTGCTGTAATTGCAGCTGAAAGCCCTCCAGGTGTAGCATCTCTAGTAAGTGATTAGTATTATTTTTCTTTTTTCTCAATGTTGTATTCCACACTGTAAACTCACTGTCCCTGCATAGAGTAGTACAGTAATTTCTCTCTAAGGCAGCTTTCCAGTTATTTTTTATTTTTGCTGGTATAGTTTATATTTGGATATTAGACGCTTATGTTTTTGTTTTTGCTTCCTCCCAATTTCAGTAAACCTGATTCAGAGTTCCTCTATAATGTCACAGTACTACTAGCTTAAAACGTGATTCCAATAGCTTCTTAAAAAAATAAGGGCATGAATATAAGCTACTTTATTAATCATGTCTTCATGTAAAGCTTTTTTGTTTGTTTAATTGTCATAACTACCTGCTATGTGCGAACTCTTTTTTTCTCTCCTCCACATTTCTCTCTCTTTCTCCCTAAAGTACCCTGCTCCCCATTGCGCTGTTCGTGATATAGTCTCTCAGAACCTACCTACCTGGTGACAAAGGACCCTATCATAATACCTGCAGTCTCATCTAACAGCCTTATTTTCCCTACACCCTCTCTCAAGGAAGCAAGAAAGTATGTGGTTATCTAAGTCCTACTTGTAAAGCTGACTACCATCTACTATTGCTTCAGAGGTTCTAAAGTATGCTACGAGCCTCAACAACCAGCAGCCTTTACCCCCCTCCTATCTACCCTGTATCCAACAAACCTCTTCTACTTTATAATAACCTCCTTTACTAGCTATCACTCCTTCCCTAGTTCTAAACCAGCTAGCTCCCTTACATTCTCACCTGCAATACTAGATTTGCCCACTAGGTGGCACCCTTATCCCATCCTTTATCTCCTGCTTATCCCTCGGTATTTCTTCTGTAATTACACTACATCTCTTAAGTCCTAGACCTGCTCTCATTTTCTCACTTACCCTTTACTTCAACTGTCTACAGCCACCTGTTTTTTTTCTCATAGTCTTCTGTTTTATCTTTGATCTTTCCGACTCCTGACTTGCCTAACTTTCCTTCAATTACTAGCATTGTTGATAGTTTCTTCACTAGCTTCTCCTTCACTTGTCTCTACCCGCTCTGTTCATCCTGTGGGCTCACTCTGTTCCCCTACCCCCGAATCTCCCCCACCCCAGGGGTCCTACTCTTATACCATCTAACCACACCCCTTCCCTCTTCCACCAGTCACAAACCCTTCACCATTGGCCACTTAACTCCAATTCCCTCCTTTCACTTACCACTCCCTATCTCTCCCACCACACCCTCCACCTATTCCTTTCCACACCTAGTATACCTCCAAGCCTATAACAGCAACCTAACAACTTACCCTTCC
This sequence comes from Protopterus annectens, assembly GCF_019279795.1. Taxonomy (NCBI): domain Eukaryota; kingdom Metazoa; phylum Chordata; order Ceratodontiformes; family Protopteridae; genus Protopterus; species Protopterus annectens. The sequence goes on from NC_056731.1 coordinate 87,597,356, forward strand.
AGGGTTGGGAGGGTGGCCTAATGGTTAAGGTGTTTGTCTTACAAAGACAAGGTGCAGGGTTTGAGTCTCATAAGGGATAATTGGCTAGGCTTAAAATGGCTCGCAAGGGCAGTTAGCCTAGTACTAATCTATGAATCTATAAGCCACCCACCCCAACCCTCTTACAGAGTTTACTCATACTTACACTTTCGCGACCTCTAACTTTAGCTTACCTGCTAACCTCCTATGAACACCCAATGTATCCATACCTTCTCTACCTCAATAAGCTATCTACATCTCCTTCTCTACCTATTTTCACTAACCATGTTAACATAACATCTACACCCAGCTATCTACTAGCAAAATACCATAGGATAGCCCACATTAGATATGACTCTCCCAATCTCAGAAAATCTCTACCTCTATATAGTAAATTCCCAAATCCTAGACTTCAAAAACTACTCTTCTCTTTAAAAGATGGAGACATTCACCCAAACCCAGGCCCAACAACTGCTAATACCACTCAACTCCTCAACCCCAACCCCTCTACTATCCATTCCCTTACCAAACCACCTAACTCACTCTTATTAGCTCACCTCAACATACGTAGCATTAATAACAAAGTTGCACAACTCCATGCTCTCTTGGAAGTTTACTCATTTGACATTCTTTTTTAACAGAAACTTGGTTAAAACCTCTAACTAAAGACAATGAAGTCATCCCACATGGTTATAATATTTTGCGACTTGACTGTGCAACCAAAAAGGGTGGTGGTGTAGCTATCCTATTTAAATCTGGGTTACAGATTACTACCTACGACTATAAACCACCTCAAGACCTCAGTGCGGAAATTCTTATTACCAAGCTTCAACTTAACACATTCAAATCCATCTATATTATCTGTTTCTATCTTCCTCCTGGTAATAACATTGCCACCATAGAAAGTATCCATTGTTGGTTATCCCAAAATTTACCCTAAGAAACCATAATCCTAGGTTATTTTAACATTGATTGGAAGTGTTGTAGCAGTAGCCACCCTACCAGCCATATTAACCTTTTTGGTTTTTCTCAAACCATTACCTCCACTACCAGGATAAACAAGCCTAATAAAAAAGAAAATACCTTAGATTGGATTCTCATAAATAATCATCCCCAGTCATATGAAGCTGGGACCCTCCCTGATGATGTAAGTGACCACTCACTAACCTACATCATCAGGCCTAAAGCCAATCTTCCTAATCCAACCATATCTAGGACAATTAGAACCAAGAAAAACTTCAACCCCGATCTCTTCCAGACAGAACTAAGAGCATGTAACTGGTCTCCCTTAAAATACCTCCCACTGGAGGAAGCTGTTAATTACTTTAATTCTAACTTCCTAGCCATACTAGACCACCATGCATCAACCCACTCTATTAGAATGAGAACTAAATCTGCCCCATGGCTTTCAAAAGAAACCAGGCAAAAAAGCCATCTCAGAAATAAATACTGGAATAAATCTCATTTAACTAAAAACCCAGTAGGCCAACAAAACTTCAGACAGCTGAGAAATAAAACTAAAAAAGCTATACTGTCTGACAAAAGAAACTACTACCTACAATTCCAGCAGACTCAGCATAATAAACCACAAAAGTTCTGGGCGAGTATTAATCAGTTATTACACCCAGGTCAATCCATCACACCAAACCCACAAGGCACAGACCAGGAGAATCCCAAGCAGGCTGCTAATGCCTTTAATACCTTTTTCACTAAGGCCATTCAAACTCTTGCCAGTCAGTTATCTACTCAATACTTAACTATATCCAACCCTAACTCTAACCCATCCCCTCCATTTCTCTTTCAACCAGTCCCAACAACATATATTCTTACCCTTATCCAAAAACTGAAACCGTGCACTCCTTCAGCAGACCAACTAACTGCTGAATATCTACAAAAGGCAGGCAAATCCATCACCTATCCAATTTCCATTATCATCAATAGAACCATCTGTGAAGGACACATCCCTAAAATTTATTATTTATTTATTTTACATTTGTTGACCAGGCTAGTCTAGCTGGATACATGTCCATTTTCAGTAGAGGCCTGGGGAGAAAAGCTCCACAAAAAGACAGTAGATACAACACTTGTTATACAAAAGGAAAATTTTACAAATGGACAGTAGTATGAAATTCAAATAGGTGCCTTTTTTTTTTCTCAGTGAAATTGATAATTAGAGAATAGAAAAACAAAAGTACTGTAGAAAGCTAGTAAAGATTAGAGAGTCTAGGAAAAGGTAGCAGAGAAAAAAAGTTTAGTCAGAGTTAGTACAAGGGCAGAGCCATAGGGAATTAAGCAAAGTTTTTAGATGCTTCTTGGAAGTAGGTAAAGAGGTAATTGCAGTAAGTTCACTTGGAAGCTTGTTTCAGACAGGTGCAATACAGTTGGAGAACAGACTGTCCCCAGCTTTGTTGTTGGATTTATAGGAGTCTGCTAGAAGCTTGGTGGCAGAGCGTAAGGAAGAGATGTTTTTATAAGGAGTAATAAGAGAGCTAAGTATAGTAGTATTAGAAGGTTGATAGAAGATTTTGTGGGTGATGGTTAGTTGCTGTAGTAGAATTTGATTATGAAGTTCTAGCCAGCCTAGTTGTTTAAGATTAGAGCAATGATGGGTACAAAAAGGGGCTCCTGTTGCAAATCTGGCTATATTGTTATATGCTGTTGCTAGTTTATTGAAATTAGATTTAGATAAGTTTGTAAAAATCGGTGAGGCATAAAGAAGGGTAGAGAGCGGGTGTGTTTGTGCTATAGTACTTCTGGATAAGATTGTAAGGTAGGATTTAAGCCTATAGAGAGATCCAAGTTTTCTATTGACTGACTTGATGGTTAAGTTAATATGGGAATCAAAGTTGAGATTGTGGTCTATTGTGACACCAAGAAGTTTGGTAGTAGGGTCAGAGGATATTATAGTGCCGCTGTTAGAAGTTATATTGAAGGTAAAAGAAGATGACTTTTGTGAAGGTGTGAAAAGTAATAATTTAGTCTTTTTGGGATTCAGTAAGAGGCAATATTGGTGGAACCAGTTTTCAGCTGCTGAGAAGACTTTTTGTGTAGTAGCCTGAAGCTCAACTGGGGAGGAAGCTGAACATATCAGTGTTGAGTTGTCGCCATATTGAATACAGATGGATTGTGGAAAGGACTTATTTAGGTTGTTAATAAAAATAGAAGAGAGGAGAGGTCCCAGTATTGAGCCTTGTGGTACTCCTATTTTGATAGGAAGAAGAGATGATATGTGATTTTCCCATAGCACTGCTTGTTGTCTATTATCTAAGTAGGAATTAAACCACTGGATAGCCTGAGAGTCTAAATTGAAAGATTTAAAGATGTTTAGTAAGAGAGGATGGTTGACCATATCAAAGGCCTTAGAGAGGTCTAAGAATAGAGCTGAGGACAGCAAGTTGTTATTCCGATTTTTATTAATATGGTCAGTGAATGACAAGAGAGCAGTGGTGGTGCTGTGATGAGGTCTAAAACCGTGTTGGCAATTTGCTAGGAGATTGTTTTGGGGGAGATGTTCAAGTAATTGCCTATGAACACATCTTTCCACGATTTTAGCTAGTGGAGAAAGTAAAGCTATGGGACGGAAGTTTGAGAGCTCATTTGAGTTACCACCCTTATGTAGTGGAATGATATGAGAGACCTTCCAGAGGGTTGGGATAGTGCCTTCAGTTATAGTTCGATTAATTAAAATGGAGACAGGAAAGGCAAGTGCTTTGGCTGCTATGTGTAGGTACTCAGCTGGGGTGAGGTCAGCTGAGGGGGTACAAGGTTTAAGTTTTGTAAGTAAGGTATAGATGAGATCTGTCGAGACAGGTTGCAGTCTGAAAGAGGGGGGGGTATTGTTTAGGGAGTGAGGTACTTCAGTGGACTGAGGAAATAAGGTTGATGCTAGGGCAGTAACAGTGTCTGAGAAAAATGAGTTGAAAGTGTCAGCAATTTGAATGGGTATAGTCTGAGTGAGGTTAGAAGGAGTAGGTGTTTTGGAATTGCCTGGGTGTAGTAGTTTGTTGATACCGGCCCAGAATTTCTGAGGGTTTTGACGTTGTGTGTGTTGGAATTTCCAGTAGTAATTTTTTTATCTTGGAATATTAGTTTCTTTGTTTCATTTCTAAGTTGTTAAAAGATCTGGTGGTCAGCTGGGTTTTTGGTAGATCGCCATTTGTCCCAAGTCCTATTTCTAAGTAGCATTTTTGTTTGGTTTCCTTAGATAGCCAAGGATCAGGCTTAGCTTTGTTTTTTATTAATCATGTGGGGGCATGGTGGCTGAGAATTTAGAGGAATTTGTTGTTAAAGTATAAAACAGACTCATCAAGAGGTAAGTATTTTAGGGGAGACCAATTGCAAGCTTTGAGTTCTAGTTGGAAGTTGGCTTGCTTGAAATTAGTTTTGTTCCTGGTAGTTCTGAGTTGTATATTATTGGAGATAGGGCTTTTTAGTCTGTTGATGAAAGTGATTTGATGGTCACTAATATTATCAGGTAGTGTTCCTGTGATATAAGTCAATGGGTTGCTATTAACTAGAATCCAGTCCAGGGTGCTCTGTTTGGAGCTGGTTTTGTTTATTCTTGTAGGGATGGTGATAGTTTGATTAAAGCCATAGAGGTTTATGTGTGAAGTGGGAATTTGGGAAGTACAACAATTCCAATCAATATTAAAGTCTCCTAGCAGTATAGTTTCCTGAGGGAAGGAGGTTGAGAGCCAGCTCAGAAGGTTTTCAATGGTATTAATATTGTTACCTGGTGGAATGTAACAGCAAATGATATAAATGGATTTATTTGGATTAATTTGTAGTTTGGTGATTAAGATTTCACAATTACTTAGTGAGGGTGGTTCGGTATCTAGTAGGGTAACCAGTAGTTCAGTTTTGTAAAGTACAGCTACACCTCCGCCATTTTTGATATGACGGTCAAGTCTAATGATGTTATATCCTGGTGGTAATATGTCATTATCCTTGATGTTTGTCTTTAGCCAGGTTTCAGTTAGGCAAAGGATATCAAAGGAATATAAGTCAAGGAGGGCATGCAGTTGGGTTATTTTATTATTCAGGCTGCGAATATTGAGGTGGGCTATCTGTAGAGAATTGGGACTGGTGGTAGGACTTGAATAAGTAGCTTGGTTTATTGATGGGATAGTAAGGTGGTAGGGGTTTGGGCCTGGATTAGGATGAATGTCGCCATAAGTGAATAATAGTTGTTGGTGACTATGTGTGTGTTTGGAAAGTTTGGAAGATATTGAAAAAGGTTTCACAATTTGGAGAAACTTGATATGTGTTGTTCTGTGGTATTGAGGTCTGAGGTATGAAGATGATTAAGTTATGTTGCTGTGTGATTGTGGGGTGTATTCAAAGTGGGTAGTAGTTTGTTTTAGTGTTAGATGGGATACAGTTAACTTTCTATTTTCAAAGAAGGTGAGGGAGTAGGAAATGAGAAGAGTGTGTAGGAGTAGGAAGGAGGAGAGTAGGATGTTATATTTAGAAATGCTTGGGTTATACATAGTAAGTGAAGGTGTGTTCAAAGAAGCAGGTAATAGAGTGGTCTAAAGACAGAGAGTCAATAGGGTGGAGCTAATTAATTTCACTTTCTTATTGGTGGATGTAGTACTGGGTTGGGTTATACACCTATAAGTGTAGGACCACTGGGGGTGGGTGGGAATTGGGGGTAGGGTAGGGGAGCGGAGTGAGCCCGCAGGTCGAACGGAGTGGGTAGAGCAAAGGAAAAGGAAAGCCAAACAAAATACAATCAGTCAGCTCATTTGGGATCACTCCCAGGGTCAGGTAAGCTATCCTAGAGGGAGAAGGAGTTAGCAGGGTGTATAAGAGGTGGAACAGAGAGACTTGGAGGGAATTTAGAGAGTACAGACTGAGCTAAAACAATTATGGATTTGTAAGCATTACCACAAAAAACAGGGGTCAATGTAGGGAGGACAGGAGGATCTAAAACAGGTAATATGCTTAAAACTACAATAGGATATAAGAACACAGTTAGGGATATATGTTCCTTTATAGGTCTAGTTTTAATAGGTGTGGAAAATAGAGATAGGGAGAAAGCCTCAGGGAGGGAAAGGTAGCACTGCGTGGGGTAAGTATTAGAAATTGGATAGTTTGTTAGCAGAGATTGCTTCTCTTATGGATGGGAATTCCAAATAGGGAAGGAAAACAAACTTGTGCTGCCATCTAGTGGCCTTAGTTTGTAATTACTACCCAATATTACAAGGTAATTGAAAACACGCATAGGTGTAAAGGTAGCGGAGATAGTAGGAAAGTTAGGACTGTGGCAAGCTGTTAGCGGACACGAGGCAGAGCCCTATCCTATCACCAAAATGTGCCCAGAAGTGGTACAATAAATAATTAGTAATTAGATAGTAGCACTAGTAAGTACATACATGCAGCAATTCTTAGTGAAGATGCTGTATAGAGTTCTGTGGAGTAACCGGTATTCCGCTCTAACTGGAGGAACTTCAATGAAGGGTAGTCCGCTGGGCAGGTAGCCACTACAGGAGAGGACTAGCAAACACTACAGTGGGCAAGATACAGCAATTCTTAGTGAAGATGCTGTATAGAGTTCTGTGGAGTAACCGGTATTCTGCTCTAACTGGAGGAACTTCAATAAAGGGTAGTCCACTGGGCAGGTAGCCACTACAGGAGAGGACTAGCAAACACTACAGTGGGCAAGCTACGGGCAAGCCAGCAGCGTGCAGGATGGGCAGATAGCCTAGGGAATGGACATTTAAAAAACTCCTGTTTTATTTATTTATTTATTTCCAGTTTGATAACCGGGTGGTCCACTGGGCTCAAGGAGCCCGTTTTCAGTGGAGGCCCAGGGAGAAAAGCTCCAAAATTACAAAGATACAATAAAAATACAATAAAAATATGATAAATGTACAATAAAATGCAGTTAGGAATAATCCTAGTATTATATAATATTTTAAACAAAATCTGGAAAGTATCCCATATTATCCCCCTTCACAACGGTGGTAACTCTACTGAACTCTCCAATTACTGTCTCATAGCCCTACTTTCTCCCTTAGCAAAGATCTTGGAAAAATGCATCCACAGACAATTGCTAGACCACCTAATCTAAAATAACTTACTTTCAAACTCTCAACATGGTTTCCGACCTTCCCACAGCACTACTACTGCCCTCCTTTCCTTTACTGACTGCATTAACAAAACCCATAACCTCAATATGCTTTCCTCTACACTGTTTATAGATCTGTCTAAGGCATTCGATATGGCAAATCACCAGATACTTATAAATATCATACACTAGCTATAAAATGGTTCCAGTCCTACTTAGATAGACAACAGGCTGTACATTGGCATAACATTCTATCTATCCTTCTGCCCGTTAACATTGGTGTTCCTCAAGGGTCCATATTAGGACCTCTCCTATTTTCTATATGTATCAATGACCTTCACTTAGCAATCCCCCAAGCTACATGCATACAATATGCAGATGATTCCACACTTATATGCTCAGCCACATGTATATCTGAACTTCACTCCCTTACCCAAAATGTGTTTAACACAGTTGAACAATAGTTTACACAGCGTTGTCTCCTTCTGAACCCCAAAAAAACTAAACTCCTCCATTTTACTCCTACTTGTAAGTCCCCCCCAATAGACTTCACAGTAACATCCAATAATGTTACTCTCATATTCCCAGATCCAACTACCAAACTACTAGGTATCACCATAGATAACCTTAACTTCGACACCCATATTAACAATACTCTAAAATCTGTTAATAGAAAACTAGGCTCTCTCTACAGGATCAAACCCTTCCTCTCTCCTGCAGCTAGAATAACTATTGCTCACACCCATCTAATTTCTACTTTCCTCTATGCCTCACCCATATATATTAATCTCTCTAAAAACAATCTTAATAAAATAGAAAACTCCTACAATAACATAGCCAGATTTGCTACAGGTAACCCTTTCAGAACCCACCACTCTTTTAATCTAAAGCAGCTAGGATGGCTTGAATTACAAAATCAGCTTAAATTCCGCCAACTGACCATTGCCCATAAAACCCTTTACCAACCTACCAATACCCCATATACTATCTACCCTCATTACCCCCTACAACAATCTAAAGACCTTACGATCATCACATAAACTTTTTGTAAATATTTGTAAATCAAACAACAGGGCTGGGGACTCTTTTCTCTAATACTGTTGGAAAATCCTGGAACCTTCTTCCTAATGAACTTTCCTCTCTTCCCTCTATATCACTCTTTAAAACCAAATTGAAACTTTTCCTCAGAACACACTGGTTGTACCCCTGTACTAAACCTGACTGATCAACTAGCTCTTCTTACTTGGTTCAACCTACCCTCCTCTTCTCAGTAATCAAGTTCCTTTTCTTAATAACAACTTATCTTGTCCTTCTATACTATTACTTACATCTTCAAAATCTCATTAAGGAGACTACTTTTACTAATATATTGTATAATTTCAACTCCTACTTTTTCTTTATGACTACTTGTATACTAATATATTGTATAATTATGCTGCCATCTTTTTCTTTATGATGTATTGCAACTACATTTTGTATTGTACTAATTGTATCTGTATATTTTGAACTATGTTATGAACGAATGACCTCTTTGATTATTCTCTGTACTGCACCTGCAATGTTCATTGTATACATTAATTTTTTGTATATGTGATTTTGTTTGTTTCCTCAGAGCTTATCGCCCCAGGCTTCTACTGAAAATGGACATATATCCAGTTAGACTAGCCCGGTCAACAAGTGTAAAATAAAAATAAAATAAAATAAATAAAAACCATAACCTAATCTGTTAAGTAGACAGCTGTATGGGTTAAGGGCAAGACAAAAGAGCAGCAATGACAAAGAGTCACCCTGGAATATCCCCCTTTGAATATTTATCCCTGGGATAATAATTTTCCCCTTGTCATGCCTTTGCTGCAAAGCGGTTCACCACTGTTACATGGTCACCATAAGGTAATTGATCAATGTGGCATGTAGCTTATACATCTACGAGCACTCCTTTAGATTAAGTTAACAAATATATAACATAAAATGGATAGATAATGATAAAATAGACAATACACAGAGCAAATACCATACATATAGTTACTATCTTACAATGTCATTACAAGATTACAAAGAAAAGTAAAGGTAAGGGAACTGGGGTAAGAATAATTCAATTCTTCTCATTTTTACAGTTCTCTGTTATGGCTTTATTTAGCAAAAAATGATCCTCTGTTCCACGTGATTTTCTTTGTTACCCTTTTGTTCTATTGCCATAATTGAGTCTTTTTTTAAATGACTATAAATTCTGTCTGCATCACTTCCAGTTTATAATTTGTGCATGTTAGAAGACGAGTTATTTGTCTGAACCATAAAGTATAAAGCTGATATGGCTTCAGTAAAGGCACTGCAGAGTATGTGATTAACTGGTGAGGGTTCCTGGCCCCTACAATAAATGCACAACATGTTTTAAATGCAGAGTACCCCAGGACATCTTCATAACTCCGTAATCATAGTATTAGTGTGTTACTAAATTCTAGGGCTGCTTTGTAAGCACTTCATCTCTGGAGACACCATACCTCACAGGCAGCAATATTTGATTTACGAACTTTGAATCCATTTTTTTTTTTGTGCAGAAAAGGATAAACCAGCTGTGAATACATATTTTCTCTGTGTGTGTGTGTGTGTGTGTGTGTGTGTGTGTGTGTGTGTGTGTGTGTGTGTGTGTGTGCTTGTGTGTGTAGGAATGTGCGTGTATGGTCACTTATGTGTAAACAGATCATCAGAGACAGGATTGCTTTAGACAAATTAAATGTGAGAGCAAAACAGAGAACTAAGTGAGAGATATTTCTGTTAGTGTACTGTGTATATTTGTGTGTACAGTGCACACTTGAGTTCCTCAGGTCTGAAAACAAACAAAAAAAAAAATCTCTCTGACTTAACATCATAAAATGAATAGTGAGTTATGCATTCTTTCCCAAAAATTCATATTACTGAAAGCTTTATTACTCTTTTCTCATTTAAGGTCGCATTAGCCTTGGGACTTTACTGTACTAGTGAGATATGAAAGCACAGATATCCCTGCATTTCTGTGAAAGGAATTGTTCCTCAGTGCTTCGTGCTTATTGACTATTTCCATTCTTAGGAGTTGTGGAAGGCTAGCTGCAGTGGCTTAGTTAACTACTGGATAAAGATCACCTTTATTTTATTACTGGGAGCTTTTTATTTGCAAAAGCACCTATTGCAGTCTGGTAGAAGCTGCAGCTGTTCTGTTGATCATGATTGAACTACCTGCAAGAGACTATAGAATAATATGAAATACTATCTGACTACAGATGTTTGAATATTTGTGTATTCAATCTTTGCTGGGCTAGAACTTTCTGTAACATTCAAAAAATAGTGTGTGACACTATGCAATGATTCTGGGTGCCCCGTCAGCCCGATTTTGTTATACCCTAGAATCTTTTATTTTTCTTCAAACCATATTTTATTTTAGATCACAAAGTAATATTCCATACCTGTAGTGCATACCTCTTACATGGTACACTTCATCACCACCACTTGCTGGTCCATTTTTTTATCCTGTTCCCTGGCTATGGTCTTTCTTTTCTATCAGAAAATAATGAGCCAGCACCTGTATGCTGTAACAAATATAAAAATATATTTATTAAGTTACACGAAAAAAGAACAAAAAGAACAGAACGGTTTTGGCTAGAATAATTTCTTAGCCTTCATTAGTGTTGAAAACAGAAGCATTCATTTGTTCCTTTTAAACAATAGTACAAATTAATTACATACCGTGATTGGTTACCTTATAAATATTCATTTAGCCCGAGTGGAAAAAGTCCACCCAGTTTGATGATCCATTTTTTCTCTTTTACATCCAAAATAGAGTGCCATTCCGCTTTGGATCTGTCACCCAAAATTCTGTCAATAATTATAAAGTTGAATGAGGCTGTCAGATGTTTAGTAGTATGGTTGTATAGGGCATTGCTGGTTCTCTTATGTTTAATAACCCTTAGATGCTCAGAGATCTGCACTCTAAGTGGCCTGGATGTCTGTCCTACATAAAATGCAGAGCAACTGCATGAAGCCAAATAAACTAGCTAGTCACTGCTACAATTGGCAAAAAATTCAATGTCAAAAACCACACCACAATTCCTACTAGAGAATTGTTTGGACTTGATGACCTTATTACAATGGCTGCAGTGACCACAGGGCATGCATCCAGTCAATCTGTCCCCTGAGGGTGTAGTTTGGATACTGTCTGTGAAGGCAGTCCTGTGTGGCTGTTTGTAATGACTCAAATGTGAACCCAGGTTCTTGCCTGTACAAAATGAAAAATGACATGTGTCCCCAAGATATTGTAATAAGGTGTTGTCAGCCAATAGTATGTTCCAGTGTCTCCGTACACTGTCCATCAGTGTGTTGGTGTTCCTACCATAAGTAGTCGTAAACTGTATGACATTGCCAGTGCCCCGATGCTTCTCCTTGTATTTGAGTAGATCCTCCCTGTTAAGGTTTGCAGCATAATTGCTTGCTCCTAGATCATAACCCATCTTCTAACCCCTATTTTGAAATCTGTTGACCAGATCCTTGTGAAAAACCTCGAAAGAGGAATCCTGTGAGCAGATACACCTCATCCTGATAAAGTGGTATTTGGGGATGTTCCTAGTAATATGGGGAGGATGAAAGCTGGATGCGTGGAGTAGGGAATTATATTGAGGGTATTTATGGAAAACTTCAGTACGTAGTGTATGATCCTCATGTCTACTAACCAGAACATCTAAATAAGTAATCTGTTCTGTATGGTAGTTTACCGTAAACTGAAGACCCCATTTGTTGTCGTTTAGATATTCTATGAATTCCATAAGATACTGACCTCCACACCATCTAGCAATCATCCAGATATCTCCTCCATATGTCAGTTTCACCCAAATAGATGTTATGCGTCAGATCATAAATGATGTGTTCCTCAACATAAGCCATAAAGAGGTCTGCATAAATGGGGACAAAGGATACCCACATGGCTGTTCACTGTACCTGCCAGTAGCATTGATTTTGTTAGAAAAAAACATTTTTGGTTAGCACATGTTCTGTTAAGCAAATCAGGAAGGTATTAAAACCCGGTTCATACAAATTAGATTTGCATAACCAATACTCAATTGCATCAAGGCCTGCCCAATGTGGGGTGTTTGTGTGAAGTGCACAAACATCCAATGCGTAGAGGAACCAACCCTCCTCCAGTTGCATCTCAGAAACAATGCACAAGAACTCTGTACTGTCCTGAATCCTAGATCTAACCCATTTCAACATAGGCTGAAGATGTATCGTAAGGAATTGGGACAAAGGTTCAGTTAGTGAACTATTCCCAGAAACAGTGGGTCTGCCAGGTGGATTGAGGGGATCCTTGTGGATTTTAAGAAGAAAGTATATGTATTGGCTGCAAGGATCCGATACTGTAAGATGGAATTTAGTTTTATCAGTAATAATGCCCTCCTGCAGTGCTGTCCCCAAAAATTGATCTGTTTTTTAAACATAAATGAGGGGTCCAAAGGCATTTTAGTATAATATCTACCATCTGTTACTTGTTTAAGTGCTTTGTCATCATATTGCTGCCAATTCATAACTACCACAACTCCTCCCTTATCAGCAGAAAGAATCACCAATTCCTTGTTGTCAATTAGCTCACGTAGGCTGTCCATATCAGTCTTTGAGAGGTTGTTTACCTTAACATTAGTTCCTCTAAAGTTGAAATGTAGATCTTTGAGCACATAAGATTGAAAAATATGAACAATATGGTGCATCGGTGGTACAAACCTGGATTCGTTATATGTAAATATTGTATCAGAGTCAAAACTGGAAACATTGTCATGAAAATGCAACTTAAGGTTCAGTAATCTACAAAATGCAATAACATCTTGTGCTAACACATCCTCAGTGACAAAAAACACTGGGGATAAAACTAAGTCCTTTATTGAGCAAACATACCTGGGTTTCAGTTAAAACCACATTTGAGATATTCAACACATTGGTCTTGTTACAATCGATCATTTCTTCGTAAGGAGTTCAAATAACCCCTCCATGCTGCTTATTTTTATTGTGTTTGCGTCCTGCTCTTTTGTATGTCCTAAACGGGAAACAGTATTATTTCTTTTGGGGGTGGATGAGTCTGGGATTTGCTGCATGTCCGGGTCAGTGCCTGATGATGACTCCACCCCTGATGAATCCATATACAACCCTTGTTTTTTAAGTACAGATCTAGGACATTTACGTTTGGTAGTTTGACTGGTCCTACTGGTGTCCCCTTCAAACCTCACATGTCTATTATGACTAAATGGATTCCCCTTGTCATAATCTGATTGGTCACATTGGAATTTATGGACCTTTCTATCCTGTAGTTGTTGTTCAAGGCCCAAAAGATCTGTACTTAATTTATTAAGACATGCAGTATAGATGGGCTGACCCTCATAGACCTTAGTTTCTTCACATAATTTAGTAATGTTGACAATTTCCCTGTCTATTATACGTTCATGATATCTGGCTAATGTTTCAACAAAAGCCTTGGATGTTTGCTGTTGTATACTTGGCCATTCCTTGGCTAATACATCATCTATGTCGCTAACCAGGGGCTGTATCTTGACTCTCAGACCTCTAGGAAATATCCCTTTGACCAAATAGGCTTTGAAAAGTTTACAATGCCAGGCAATCGATCTTAGGGATTTCATGTTTTTATTCAGTTGCTGAAATAAAACTTCACATTGGCTCTCAGGACTGAAGGTCAGAGTATTATTCTCAACATTAATAGTATTACCAAGTCCAAATATACCCAAATCCTCCCTATCAGAGGACAGTCCTGCTAAGATCCTGGTTAGATCTATAGTCAAATGGTACACTTTTAGTAATATAATAAACAACTATATAGGGTGCAATCAGTTGCGAAAAGATTTTTGGTCTGATCAAACCATCAACCAAAGGTCAAACAACAACTTATCAAGGAGACATAGATGTCAAAGATAATATATATTCCAAATTAGTATTGGACAATAATAGACCTTGTAAAACAGTGCCCACCAAAAATCAGTAAGGCTTGGCAATGCTACATCCAAAAAGTGAAAAATATACCAACAACCCAATAAATAATAATGGTCTATGCAGTGCTATAGTTGGTAATAAATATGTCAGTGTTGTTTCCCCCAGAGATATGTTCCGAGCTACAAAAAAATGCTATTGTTCAAAACAACAGCTATTCTCCATGCAATGCCACATCCACATATATCATAGAACCAATTCTGGTCAATCTGCAAAAAAATATATACTATTTGGTGTGGACAATAATGGCCCTTGGATCCATGCAGTGTCAAACTATGACTGCAAAGAGCAACAAAGAATGAACTAGAAGCACCAAAAGCAGCCATCAATCCAAACCATTGATCAATCCAACACACTTCCCATAGTAAAAATGCTGTTGGCAAATGTAAACTACCATACAGATCACATTACTTATTTAGATGTTCTGGTTAGTAGACATGAGGATCATACACTACGTACTGAAGTTTTCTGTAAATACCCTCAGTATAATTCTCTACTCCGTGCATCCAGCTTTCATCCTCCACATATTACTAGGAACATCCTCAAATACCAGTTTATCAGGATGAGGCACATCTGCTCACAGGATTCCTCTTTCAAGGTTTTTCGCAAGGATCTGGTCAACAGATTTCAAAATAGGGGTTATAAGATGGGTTATGTTCTAGGAGCAAGCAGGATGTACTCAAATACAAGGAGAAGCACTGAGACACTGGCAATGTCATACGGTTTACGACTACTTATGGTAGAAACACCAACACACTGATGGACAGTGTACGGAGACACTGGAACATACCATTGGTTGACAACACCTTATTACAATATCTTGGGGACACATGTCATTTTTCATCTCATAAAGGCCAGAACCTGGGTTCACATTTGAGTCATTACAAATGGCCACACAGGGCTGCCTTCACAGACAGTATCCAAACTACACTCTCAGGGGTCAGATTGACTAGATGCATGCCCTGTGGTCACTGCAGCCATTGTAATAAGGTCACCAAGTCCAAACAATTCTCTAGTAGGAATTGTGGTGTGTTTTTTGACATTGAATTTGTTGCCAATTGTAGCAGTGACTGGCTAGTTTATTTGGCTTCATGCAGTTGCTCTGCATTTTATGTAGGACAGACATCCAGGCCACTTCGACTGTGGATCTCTGAGCATCTAAGTGACATTAAACATAAGAGAACCAGCAATGCCCTATACAACCATACTACTAAACACCCGACAGCCTCTTTCAACTTTATGATCATTGACAGAATTTTGGGTGACAGATCAAATAAAGTGGGATGGCACTCTATTTTGCATGTAAAAGAGAAAAAAATGGATCATCAAACTGGGTGGACTTTTTCTACCCAGGCTAACTGAATATTTATGAGGTAACCAATCACAGTATGTAATTAATTTGAACTATTGTTTAAAAGGAACAAATGAATGTTCTGTTTTCAACACTGATGAAGGGTAAGAAAAGATTCTAGCTGCAACCGGTGTGTTCCTTTTGTTCTTTTTTTGTGTAACTTAATAAATATATTTTTATATTTGTTACAGCATACAGGTGCTGGCTCATTATTTTCTGATATTTTGTCTTTTGGAGCAGTGCATTATCCTACGTGCAGAGACTTGTTTTGTAGTGGCACCTTTCTTTTCTATTCCAGCAGATAACAACCCGATTTTTTATTTTTTTTTTTTGCCTTTTTAAGAAGTTCTTATAAACCAGAAAGTGAAGAACTCTGCTGCAACACCATGAAAATAGATTGAAATAAAATAAGGCTCTGATGAGTAAGGCCAATACTTATTTAACCTAGCCTTTCCAGTACTAACCATGTCTTGTAGTTATCAGAAACAGGCAATATATTGGCATCCTTTACCTGGATTATGTAGCACAACATAAAAACTATTCAACTTTGTCATTATGACCTGAGAAAATTTAATTTGTTTGTAGCAAAAAAAGCAACATAATTATAAATAAAAGTCATAGAATTTTTGGCAAAGCAAGATATGCTCCCATGTGCATTCTTACAATAATGACATTGGACATTTAATAATTACACTGCTGGTATTTCTTTAAGTTTTTTCCTTCCATCTCTGTTGCTAGGAATTCTTTATGCAGCATTCATTACAAAGCTAAGCATGAAGTCTAGTGGGAATAATGGTTTTGTTGCTTTTGTGCTCAGAGATAACATTTTATAGTGTGAAACTGTGAATCAATCGAATCTACAGAGTGAATTGATTTGGTTCTTTAGTTGCTAATACTGTTTTCTAAGCACACTATAGTCATCCTTTACTCTTCAATGACCTACTGTGTGCAGTTAAATGAGGCTATCATTATGGTTCCTTCAGAGGGCTATTTTTAATAAAGCAATAGGTCTCATTGCTTTGCAGTTTTGCATGATTGCTTGAAACAGCAAGGTTCATTGTTAAGCAAATACTGAATTATTTCTTAAGATCAGTATGAAAAAAAACATACAGCTTAAGTACTTCTTCATTCAGATCAGTTGAACAATAGGAAAGCGGTAACTATGTATACGGTATCATCAATAAGTATTGTTTAAAAATAGTCACAGCAGGCTATAAAGCAATGCCATAAGTCAGTAATACAAACTAAAAGAGAGAGAGAGAGAGAGATCAAAAAGTGGAAATAATATCAAATCAGTGATTATGATCTGTGAATGATGCTAGGCAGCCAGTATCTGAAGTCTGGATTTTTGGTCATGAACAGTCAGCTAGCCAGTAACCAATGTTCAGTTGTGTAAGCAAACTTACCATAATAGTAGGTATTTGAATGATCATTGCTACACTAGCCTTAGCTATATGGGATTGAATCCAGCCAAAGCTTCAACTACCAGCCAACTATCCAAATGTTTCAGGACACTTTCCCCATGCCCAAACTGTCAGTCAGCTTAAAGCTCTTTGAGCTTTTATGCCAACAGAGAGAGGGAGGGAGGTTAAAGCCCTGAGTGGACAATTGTAGAAGTACAATAATAAAAAGTCCACACCCTGTTATGAAAACATGCAATGAATAAGGGGGATGGAAGGAGGGAGTGTCTACGGCAGCACTGATTATTTGAACATCTACTGTTTTGATAAGTTTGCTTATACAACTGTACTATGTTCTTTGTTTGATCTCAGCAACCATAACTTTAGCCATAATGGTAAATTGCTTTACCTTAAACTGCCAGGAAAGAAGAAGGATGGGGGTCTAGAAGCACCTGGAGAGTGGTCTGAGCAAAGCTTGTCCTATACCTGGAGAAGGAGACTAGGTTATAGTGCTTTGTAAAAATGTGCACACTGGACCAGGTTGCTGCTTCTAGAATAATTCTAGCATCCAACCCTTTCCAAAAAGCTATGACTGAAGCCAAGGCCTAGTAGAGTGGGCTTTGACAATTACTGGAATTGTTTTGTTGTGGTGGGAATAGCATAAAGTAGTAGCATGAGATGACCATTTTGTTTTGACAAAAGTTGTCCTTTTTTCTTACCTTCACAAGAAATGAACAGCTGATCAGAATTTCTGAAATATTTTGTACTATCAAGGTACAACCTAAGCTGTCTGTTGACATCCAGAGTATGAAATATCATTTCTCCCTCATTTTTAGGTCCTGAGAAGAAGACAGGGGTACGGGTAGCTTGTCTTAAGATAAACTTGGATACCACTTTGGGCAAAAATGGTGGATAAGGATTAGTTCTTAAAGAATCTCTATCTTTGTGGAAAAAGATATAAGGCTGATGAGACCTTGTAACTTAGACACTCTTCTTGCAGAGATCAGAACAATTAGTAAGACTGTTTTCCATGTAAAGAACCTCAAGTCAGCCTGATGAGCTGGTTCAAATGGAGCAATAATTTGTTTTTTTCTAACTTATATTTAAGATCACAAAGAGTAGAGACTGGTTTCCTAGGAGACTTTTAATGCAATATCCCTTTCAAAAACTTTTTCACGTGAAATTGCATTGAAAGAGGCAGATCTATGGACAGACATGCTGAAATGGCCACATGTGAGCCTTGATTAACAGTAAGACAGGCAGTAGGATAGTAACTCACCAACTAGCTGTTGTGTCGGGTCTTGCATGAATGTATAAATACTTAAAGACTAAGAAGTGTATGCAACTGATCTGCTTTCCAGGGGACAGCAGGTTGCATGCCATGCAAGCTACAGCCTGTGACAAAAACATCCCCAAAGCAAAAAGGATAGGAAGAACAGAAGAAGGTTCTGGAAATTCCAGTATTAACAAATTTTAATAGTTCTTGGGGGACTGAGAAACATCACTGTTTTCCCACTGGGAATTCTGTTTCATTATGGAAATAGTTTCAGACAAAGAGGACCTTTTAAAGCTTATGGCCAAAGCCAAACTCTCCTAAGAATTTGAGTCAGAGGAGAGTGGATATAAAACACAATCTGTCCATTCACAATTATTTAAAACTCTTGAATTTTTTTTCAGAAAATGAAGAATTCCTTTTGTTAACAGAAATATCCATACATGAAGGGTCAGGAGTCTGCATTAAACCCAGAATTAATGCAAATAAATTATTCCTGTCCAGAATAATTGAGAAAGGAGAAAGTATATGTTTGTTTTACTTGCTTATTTATTCTTTTGGACACATTTTTTTTTTGAAGAAACTGAATGAAAATAGCCAACTAAAACTTCCCTAGTGCTGGGCACAATTTTCTGGCTAGAAAAAAATAACATTTGGTGCCTTGTCTCCCAGAACCAACAAGAATGGCTCTCCCTTGTTCACCAAGGATACTTCAACAGCTGCAGATGACATATCTAACTTTGAGTCCGTGGTGGCATTAGGGACTACACCAGCGGGATCCAAGAAAAAGATGAGTGGTTCAAGGATCCAGCTTTGGCAACAATAGTCACTCATCTGTAGCTGAAGCACTTTAGCAGCCTGTTGTGGTGACAAAGGCTAAATACCAGTTTATTTATCCTTTAGGGCTGGAAGAAGGAAGAAACAAAGAACTATTTGGTTGCTCCATAGATAATCAGAAAAAAAGAATCTGATTCATGAAGAAGCCTAGCAAGTAAAACAGGGAAGTTGTAAAAAAGTAAGCTTTTCCCATTAAAACACAGTAAAATGCAGTGTAAACTCTTATCCCATTCCCAGAGTAAAATAAAAAAACTTTCCCTAAAGAAATGATAGTTTAAAACAAGTTTTAACAACTTTTTACCACAAAAATAAAAAGTGACACTTCTATTTAAAAGTAAATATGACAGTCATTAAAAATACATTTTCTAGCATTAAAATTGTTAAATTTTACAGAAAAAAGTGTCGTTCATACAAATTAAAGCAGAATATTGTTTTTTCCAAAGGGAAAACAATGGAACAGCGACTGTCGATCCTTGAAAGTCCACAGACTAATGGTTTAGGCATGTGGAAGATGACATGAAAACTTTGGAAGCTGCCTGGCAGTTGAATTCTTGGCTGCAGTGATCAAATGAAGAACATCTATAGTTTATATGGCTGCATTATGTATGCAAATCCCTGCTACACACATACTGAAACACTTAGACACACGCAAGGACATCCATACACACGCACTCACATGCACACACACACACACACACACACACACACACACACACACACACACACACACACACACACACACACACACAAGCTCACATCACAGATTCAGATATAGGTATAAATATCAGAAAACCTTGCACATCAGCAAACACTCTGATCTTTATAATTAATTTTCTGTGCATTGATAATGTTGTATGATTCACATGAATGATGCAAGCAATGAGACATCCATTGATCCAGTCTGTAGAGAGAAATGTTTTTTGTTCTTGTGTGCTGACATTCATAGGCAGCTAACAGCCATACTGCTCTCCACCAAAAACTGCTTAACAGAAATATACAGTTATGAATTGAAAGGTCATTCTTGTTACATTGTTGCTTAGAAATGAAGTCAAATCTAATTAAATAATACACAATAGACTCAGTGGTAAGGGCAACTGTTACATGTTTTGAAAACATAATCAAAAATAGTGAATGATCGTTGAGATAATTTGGTAGCGTGAAACTAATGTTTAAAGTTATATCAACCTGTGAAAATATGTCATTTGTCACAAAACATTGTTAGAAAATGTAAAAGAGCTGATATAGCCATGGTCCGTGTTCTGGTATATTTAAGCATTTGGTCACTATTTACTTAGATTGAGTAGACAGGCTTATGACATACAAATATTTTTTATTGGCAGCTTCATTTCAGTTATAGGGTATAAACATACCAAAAGTGGTAACACAAGAGTTGATTATGTATATTCACAGACCTTTTCTGGATAACACTGCATGTGTGGTTGAAGTTAATTTAATGTCATTTGCCATACATTTGTATCATATTATTTTCAATGTTTTAACATCCTGTTCCACACTTATTATACATTCATGGATTGTGGATGAATTTTCCTAGCCATGGGTAGATCTTTTGTCAGACTCCACCCACCTAAGTGGCTTGCTTAGTCATACAGTAGGCAAATGGAGACTTTTAGACTCAAAGATAGACTAAAGGAAGCTCATTAACAAATCATAACCACCAATTTGCACTGTGTGGTTATCGCTTCCTTGTATGCAGATACCATATTTTTTCATAGTTACATGGATTTGTAACAAGTGTTTGTAGTATGTTGTGATTTTACCCCCATCTTTATCTGCCCCACTACAAGAAATGGTACCCTGATTTCTACTCTAGGTATTGTGATTGCGTGTACGTACTAGAGATTATGTGGGCAGAACTACCTCCCATCTATTCAGAGGTTCACAGAAGGTTTAGAATTTTTGCCTCTTGTTTTTGATCTTATCTTAAAATATATGGTTTTCTAGCAAATCATTGAGGATTGCAGTCATTAAATAATGAAAGACATTGACTTTGCATCCCTCAGAAAATACGTGCTAACACAAAACCTGTTCATCTAGGTACTTTTTAAATTTGTAACAGCATGTTTCCCTGATTTTGGCCCTTTTTTGTCTGGAATTTTTAAGCAAGAAATTTGAGGGGGATGCATGATAATTGTTTAAGTCATGCAATAGGATACAAATATAAAAATTACTTGCAGTATATAAAATTAGATGACACATTTTGTCTCAAAACCAAGTATTATATTTCTCTTTAGGATTTGCTTATGTTATGAAAATAGACTAGGCACAAAGTCTATATTTCTTTGTTAAGTGTTTATGTCCAAGTATAACACCGGTTTCAAGGGTATAAAGTAACAATCTGTTAGCAATATGAATTATGGTATTCTGAATAATTATTTTGTGAGTGAGCAAGTGCCAAAGGGCAACTTAATCAAATATGGTTAGAATGTACTTGAATAGAATGTGATAAAAATCACTCACCAGATCTATAAGTAGTTAACCAAAATTTGGAAAATGCAGATCATATTTGCATGCAATGATGTTACTTGAAATTGGTCATGTACAGAGTAAATATGTAAATGCAGCTAGCCAGTTTCAGCTGTGATTCACAAATATAATGGTGCCATAAGGCTGGTTGCAACAGGTAAACAACTTGATGGCCCAAATGACAGACTGTCAAGAGTAAATTAAATACAAAAGGCATAGTAGCAATAGAAATACCTGATTTTTGCAAGCAATCATATTTCTGAGGCATATTCTCAGCCTACCATTAACTTAAATTGCTGTAAGCTACAGTAATATGATAGGTGCAAAGTCAGCCCAAAACTGTTGTGTACACTGTAGGCATATATTTTTGACAAAGAAACTGCTGCTGTACTCCAAACATATTGGCAGTAAAAAGGGAGCCATCAATAACAAGGATCTCCAGATT
Source organism: Protopterus annectens (assembly GCF_019279795.1). Taxonomy (NCBI): domain Eukaryota; kingdom Metazoa; phylum Chordata; order Ceratodontiformes; family Protopteridae; genus Protopterus; species Protopterus annectens. The sequence goes on from NC_056731.1 coordinate 87,619,247, forward strand.
CCCTTTACATAATGTTATGTAAAGTGGTTCTGTTTCACACGAATGAATAATGATCTACACATTTTCCTCTATCACTTTTGCTTATTCCTGCAGACATATAGCACTAGTTTAAACAGCTTCATCCATCATTGCACTGTGTACCAATACATTATATTGTAGGCATAGTGCTATCATCATACAAAGTGTAAGATCCATTTTATACTATATGGTACTTGATACTTTGCCTTTTCCATGAAGCAGGCCTAGCAAATGATCCCAGACTGTGCAGTGCATGCCCCATGCATTATGTGTGGTCCAAAAACAATGCAGACATGACCTTGCACATAATCCTCTAACATATCATAGTGTCAGGGCACACAGTCTGTCATACTATACTCACTTCCACTCCTGAAACCAGTTTATATATTTCTGATCCCCCATTATCTTTCACAGATGGTATATTGGCTTCATATGTATACAATTGCAGGATATGATCAAAGATATTGGAAATACTTTTGATTATGAGACATACAAGTTGGTCCAAATTTTATACTTTCATATACAAGGACTGCATTTGACAAGTATGATGCATATAAACATGAAATACACATACAAAGAGCTATGTACACTACAAAATCTAATGGCATGCAAACAGAATGTCTGCAATTAGTAGACACTAAAGTACAAACACATAAATATTCAGCTGACTGTGAGTGCCATACATGAAGTGTCATAAACACTCATGCAGCTGAAAACAGATCACAAGCATCCAATACCTAAATTGTACAAAATGTTGATGGCTGGAACTCAGGGCATACACTTTCACAATTTGTGTCAGCCAAAACTCTTGTGGGTAGTTTACATCTGTGTCTTACAGTGTGAATGCATGTTTTATGTCTGTGCTCCCCTCAGCATACTCGTAGCCATTTCCTTTTCTAATAACATACTTGTGTTCAAAAAATGTCTGGGTGCACAAACTGTGACAGACTGTACCTTGCTAGGAGTACATTCACTGCATATATAATGCAATGACTACTGCTCTCCTATAAATACCTTCAAAGATACACACACACTCACACACACACACACACACACACACACACACACACACACACACACACACACACACACACACACACACACATGCACTCACACTGGGCATGCAAATTTACAGAGGAATATCTATGCTGACATATATTGCTTGCTATTCTATACCTGCTCAGAATTAATTCCTCATTTATGGGTGGTTTATGTCTCCAGGTACATGTGGAAGTTTTCTTTGTGTTACAATGTCTATTCACATGCCAGATATTATGGCCTGATAATTTGACAGTGGTCCACACTGCATACAGTAGTGTATGGGAGGAAGAGTGTTTGTATCCAGTGACACAGTGCATTTCCCTCCATGGGTAATTCATTCTATGTGCACATGTTGACATGGGATAGGGACATGATCACCATGGAGTAAGTTATGGACATTGCAATGCTTGCTGATATATGTTTGTTTGTATTTGTGCTGGCAACATTTGGGAAGGGTGGAAGAAGTGAATACCAGTAACTCTTCGATATCCTGGTTATAGTTTTTTTTTAACTTAACTGTGTGTGTGTGTGTGTGTGTGTGTGTGTGTGTGTGTGTGTGTGTGTGTGTGTGTGTGTGTGTGTGTGTAAACTGTGTGAATACAGAGATTTGCTGGAGGAAGGTTTTAGAAATTTATGGGTTGTGAGACAAATTCCTATAACTTCTGAAAAAATTACAAAAACTGAACACGGGTACATGAGAAACTACCTAAATGCAGCCATTAAGAAAACCAATAATGACAGGCTGTCCAAAATATAAATCACCTTCAACCCATTGATGCAGAAAACTCTTATGCATTAAAGGTATACTGTCAAAGGTGAAACAGTCATAATCCCACTACAGCTGAGAAATCAAATGTTTCAGAAAAGCCATGAGTGTCATGAAGTGGCCTAATATGATGGAATAAATATAACAAATTGTGCAGAATGTCTCACTAGGTAGTGTAGGGAGATATCATGACCAAAAAGGGGAGAATTATACCTTATGTAATATCATTACCTGGGTTAAAGTATGGGCTGTGTTCTTCACTATTATACTCTCAGTTTTATCCAGCTTGGTTGATGTCAAGGGGTAAGCCATGACTATACTTAAGGTGACCCTATTTTGACCAGTGGATTAGGCACTTGCTGGAGCTGGTGACAGGATAGGGCTCATCCCTCTTACCTTTGTGTGGGGGGTGCAGGGGTGTGCAGGGGACATGTTGCTTAAGCACAGAGTTCTGGTGGTATTACAGGGGCCATGCAAATCTGAAAAAACACTTGTTGGGGCAGGCAGCCTGACAGACACATAAGTACTAGGCTAACTGCCTCTGTGGACCATTTTAATCATTACCAATTTCCTTCAGTGAGAATCAGTCCTGGTACCTCCTGGCTGTGAGGTAAACACCTTAACTATTTTGCCAACCCCCAATCCCATTCACCATGTAAATTGAGACAGTCCTCATCAACTCTATTGCAAGTTCCCCTGTGACCCTGTATGTCAGAGGAGTTAGAGTTTAACAGAAAAGGCCAGAACACAAGCTGTATATGTGATTGTGAAGATAACCTAACTCCTCTCCAAACTCCCACAGTTGCTGTCTACTTCCCCTTCCCAGTCCACCCGGATAGCTTTACATTGTGGGTAGTCTCCCAGTGTTAACAGTCCTTTTCCAATGTCCCTGCTGTGAAGGCAGCCCCATCCAAGGGGATACTACTGGACATAGAAGGTGGTAATTATAATGAGAGGCTGCCTGGCATCTGATGTACAAGTTGGAGCACTCAAGAGGCCAAATAATAATAAATAGTAATAATGATAATAATGTTATTATTATCGTCACCATCATCATCATCATCATCATTATTATTATTTATACTTAGAACCACTATTTCCACCACCAGTATAAAAAGTTTCCAAAAAAGAAAAAAAACAATCATGTCAATCTGGGCAAAACGTTCTAGATTTGATTAATTTGGTTTACCCCACTT